>NC_053127.1:32955714-33218214 GCF_010015445.1 Perca fluviatilis
CTGAGGGGAGATGGAGCAGAGCAACGCGTTAGTAAATGGAGAAGGGGTAACAGAAGTGAGAGAGGGGAGAGTGAGATGTTGCGTGACAGTCCCGTCTCCTATTATTTAATCACAGCAGCATGATGTTTCTCTCCTGTGTTTTCTGTTTCCGTTCTAGTCCAGATGTGCAGCTAACCCATGATGCAACATGTGTCCCCAGCACCTGCAGTGACAATGATGGCCACCCAGAGCGTTCCTCCACCATCGTACCAGGAGAGCCAACAGGTCAGAGGGTTCATCAGAATTCACCTCGATGCTCAAAGTGCCACCGCATACACCTAACACACGCTAGAGGCTCAAGAAGAAATGGTTTAGGGCCTGAAAACCTATCTTTCTCATCTTCGTACTGTGTGGGACGGGGCCCTACGCAAATGTCATATTTTCTGTTTTGATTAAGTCGATTTTTGTATTTGTGTTTTCTGTGCTCCTTTTTACTGCTTTGATGGGATATAATAAATTGCATGTTGCAGTAAATGGTAAGATTATTAATCTAATATTAAAGTATTATTACAGTGATGCTAAAACAGATACAAGTTACTGTTAAACCCTTGGCTTTTTGTTGACTCTGGCTTTACTTCCTCACAGACACCAATGCTTTACGTTATAATAATAATAATAATAATAATAATAATAATAATAATAAATAATAATAATAATAATAATGATCAAAAACAGTTTCTTCCTCTTTTGCCAAAAAGTAATATGCTGACAAAAAATATATGCTGGTAGAGCGGGCGCCCATATATAGAGGTTTACTCCTCGACGCAGTGCCCCGGCTTCCACTCAAACCTGCGGCCCTTTGCTGCATGTCATTGCCCCCCACTCTCTCTTCTGTCTTCAGCTGTCCTGTTGAATAAAGGCCTATAAATGCCCCCAAAAAAAAAATATATCTTTCATCTTACATAGTGATGTAACTTAAGTTTCCAGTGATGTTTAACTCAATTTTAGAGCTCTTTATTAGCAAACAGTTTAAATATCCAAAAACAGAAATCCAAATGGAGTATATAACCATGTTCTACAGCTGGGCCCTCTGAGAACCCAAATGGAAGTCTCTGTTATCAGTTTTCATAAGGTGGAATTGCATTTCATTATTAAAACATGAGTGCTACATAGTGTATGTTAAAGTGATGAAACTGTAGGCCGGACCCAGGGGCAAGGGCTAGAAAGTGGGGCGCAGGGTGGCACCCCCCCCTGAAATATGATTGGCCCCCCATGGTGCCCCCCAATCCATTGGGCTAGAGAGCTGTGTGATTTCCATGGGATCAGAGTGCTGTCACTGGGCTGCCTGTCCTGCCAATCTTCCCAGCCCTTGTCACATGACCAAATAATGTTTCCATGACGACTATCCAAATTTCGGATACCATGGGACCAGCACTGGAATTGTAGCTGAGCCTTTAGATGATGTGTTTTGTATTTGGATATACAACTTGTTTAAAATGAAAACAAGTGAAGGCCACCCCTGACTAATTATTGGTCCCCCCCCCTGTGCCACCCCACTTAAAAAATCCTGGAATCGCCCCTGGCTGGACCCAGGCTGTGTCTAACACTGCACAGCATCCAAAGGAGGGGGGGGGGGGATGCAGAGCAGCTTCATCCGACCACCTCGTCCACACCACCTCTGTGTGCTTTCGCCCAGAGGATGAGTGCCACGGGAGAGCTCCCGAGCTGCAGTCTGCGCGCTCGGCAAATGCAAATGAGAGCTAGTTAAGTGTGAAGAAGCTAATTTATTTCCCATTTGGTGCTGGGATTAAGACTTGAAGCTTTCCTCCCACCTCACCCTGACTCCAAAAAAAAAAAAAAAAAAAAAGAAACGCGGGCAGTGGGGGTTGTTAGACTCATTTCCTCAGAGAGAACGAATGAGAGACGAAAGTGGGGTGAAAAGAGATGAATAAAACAACAAATCGTGTTCGTAAAGCATGTCACCCTCCCGGCCACCCTACGACACAAATAACACGAGAGAACAGATTTTGTAATGATTCCTTGTCGAACCACCAGTGGTCCTGTGCTTCGTTAGAGCAGAGGAATAACGGATGCGTGCTTCAGCAGTGTGGCCATTTGTAAAGACATTGTTGAGTTGCCAAATACTAATTGAATACTTTTCATTTAACAGGAATCGATATATGACCTGAGCATGCCTTGTTCAATTACTGACTCTATCCTATCTCATTCATTTTGCCTACCAGCTTCATTACAAGGCTACTGACCTGTCCAGCAACAGGCATTCGTTCCAGATACATCCTCATTTGTAGTCTTTCGGCATCAGATGCATGTTGCTCCTTATTGCTTTTGAAAAGTGATTAAGGAGTGACCTAGACCTCACAAGCATCTGTTCGTTCATTACAAGAAGCAGAAGAAGCCTATGTAAGGATCTTTGGTGAATTGATTGATTATTTTGGCTATGCCATTTTCACGTGTGGCCTGACTGACAGTAGGGGGGCAGGGTTAAGTGACTGAATGGTTTGGTTTTACACTAGCTACCACACAAACATCCGCAGAAATAAGCCTATGCTGAATCTCATTAAGAGATTGTTAATTTGTTTGCGATTTTTTTTCTCCCATTCAGGTTAGATTATTTCAACTGACATGAATACAGTTTATTTTATTATTTTTTTAGTTACATTTTATTTCTGTGTATGCCAAACATTTGACCCATCCCACATGGGATTACAATACACCACAAATTTATTTAGCAAACATCTTCTGGTCGCATATAAAAATCATTCGGAGAAATACATGAATACAAGTATATATATAGACTTATATACACATTTATACATGCATACATTAAAAAGATATTCAGGTATGTTCTTTCTTGATTTCTTTCTATGACTTTCTGTTTCCATAAGTAACGTTGGCCCACTTTTTTGGTCCAGACTGAAATATCTCTAACTATGCGATGGCTGGCCATTCATGGTGCCCAAGTGTCCAATGCTTTGGTTTATGATCAAATACCTGAAAAACTAATGGCATCCCCATCGCAAATTTGCTTTTGCAGGATGGCGAAGGAATTTCACAATCTACTCTGCTTTAAACTGCCTCTGATTGGCTTACCCTGGTATTCTTACCCCAACTGATCTCATTCCTTAACCTAATCAATCTAACCAACGGAGGCAACAAGTAGTAGCCAATCAGAGGCAGAGTTGGAAGGGACATTCCTTCGTCATAATATGAAACACAAATTTGCATCCCCATCAGCCTCAGATGTACTTTGTGTTTAGTGCTATGAAGCTAATATTAGCACACTAACTAAGCTGGGGAACATGGTAAACATCATACCTGCTAAACATTAACATGCTAGCAGTGTCACTATGAGCATGTTAGTATGCTGACATTAGCATTCAAAGAGCCCCTATTATACTACTTGTCAGCGGTCTACTAGAATATGTGTACATGCTTTAATGTTAAAAAACAACAGATTATGTTTCTCATAGTCCTACTGTCCGTTGCTGCAGCTCCTCTGTCTGAAACACAAAGCCCAGTCTGCTCTGATTGGTCAGCTGGCTCACTCGGTTGTGATTGGTCAACCAAATTCCAACAAGCCCCTGGGCCAGCTGTGCTTGTTCAGGCAGCAAATTATGAAAAACTGGGCTTGCATTCTCAATCAGTGACATCACTAATGGAAGAATTTCAAACAGGAATGTGGGCGAGCAGTTTTTAGGCAGTTGAGAAAAAGTGCTGTCTGTGGGAGAGAAAGCTGCATTTGGAGGGAAATTCTTTTTTGCACTTATTACATACACCAAAAACGATATAACTAAAATCTAAAAAAGGGGCTCTTTAAGTAAATAATTACTGTACAGCTTCACAGAGATGCTAGCATGGCTGTACACTCTTAGTTTTTATTATTAATAGTTCGGAACCGAAGTATTCATTTCACTCTCCCCTGCTTCAACTCTTATGCTAAAACAAAATAGTTTCAATGTAAAGTCCTTTTGTTATTGTTTCATGTGTCCCCAGATGACGGGCACCACTCAGCAGAACACCAAGACCCCACAGGTCCATATCCCAGCAGCCTCTGCAGCAGGAAATACCTCTGTCAGTGTGACCCTTGACCCCCAGGCCCAGCTTGAGTCCGACAAGAGGGCCGTTTACAGGTTGGTTCATTCTCCCATGAGAGGTTCCCATGTTTATACATCTTCTTGGGCGAATGACGCACAACACCATTTTGTTTTGCGACTGGTAATCACCCTGCTTTTTTGGTAAAATACATGTGGCTATTTGTTAAACTGGTTTTGGCAAAGTGCACCATTCTGCCCTGGAATTTCCCTTCACTTGTGTTTCCTTTTGAAATAATGATTGCATTTTCTCTATAGCCCCATGCTAGCTTTAAGAAATTGTCCTAAATTGACTTGTGTGCTACTTGCTTCTAAAGGCCACAAGCACTAGTGGTGTTTCTAATATGTTCTCTTAAACTAACCATGACTTAAAAGCTTTTGAAAATTGCACTTGAAGGTTGCCTACTTCAATATTCACTTAGTGTTGTTCATAAAGCAAAGAGCACCTTCAGTTATTGCTTTTTACTCATCAAAGGCGAGCAGAAGCACCATCAATTTCCTTTTCTTTGAATTTAATAAATTGACTTTAAAATAAGCATTTGATATACTGGCAACAGTCAGGCTGTTTCTCTGACTTCTGCACAGTGTAAACTGGGGTAGCCTCTAATGACTCTACCCCCTAATGTCATTATTAGGGAGACAATGAATAAATGCATAAATGAATAAATGCTTTCCAGTCCAAAAAACATATTTAAACCAAGAAATGTCCATCGGGCAAACAGAGTTGTTTCGTGTAAGGTTCCAGACTTAAGTTGTAAAAAAAATAATAATGTATTTCTCTTTCACGCCAACAGTTATTTTCAAAGGTAAGCATCAATCTCTAAGAGGTAGAGATATATTTTTGAATTTATTTTGAAATTGAACAATTAGTTTGCCAAATACTTCTTGGTCCAGTTAAATATTACGTTGGGCAATTGGGAATCTTTTTTTTTTTAAATTACCACACATTTCAGTGCACGGTCTTTAGGTAAACTTTAACATTAGTAGAAACATTGTGAAATGTTGTCAGACAATTTTCACACTCTGTACACCTTTTGCCTTTTTTCCTCTTTTGTCACCCTTATTTATATATTTGAGGATGTTTACAGATGACGATCACCTACAGACATTTGTTCCAAATTGTATTCTTTTATTAACCATGTAGAAGCCCTGGAAGGCATCACCTTGTTAGCTGTTGAAAATAAGCAAGAAAAATCACTGCTGGGTGAAACCCAAAACTCCAGTAAAGAAGTGAAGAAAAAAAAAAACACCTCAGTGCTCTCTCGGGCAGCTTATCACTGGAATATTGATGTGCCCTTATAATGAGCTTGTATTATCTATTTATGAAGTAAATTATTCAAAATACAGGCATTTTTAATCGAGCCGGTGTAGGCAGCAAACCCACAGCTTTCTAGATGAGTTGAGTGGAATGAGAAGCCTGCTGCCCTGCACCGTCTGGCGCAGCCCGTCCTGTAACCATGACACTGCAGACGGTGTTGGGCCGGGTGTCCGGGCTCCCCAGGTCCCAGCGGCGCTGTCTGGGGCGGTGCGAGCCTCCGTGCTCAGGCCTGAGGCGAGCTGCTGTAAAATCCTCAGCATCTCCTCTGAGATCCAGGGCTGCCTTTGATGTGAGCAGCCATGTTTGGAGCTGCTCCGGGTGGTGGTGGTGGTGGTGGTGTTGGTGTTGGTGTGTGGTGGGGGGGGGTGTCTCAGTCCAAATCCGCCCTTCTTCCACTTCCATATGGTCTTTCTGGATCTCCACTTTCCTCCTCTTCCTTCCCTGAGCCACACTCACACAGGAAACAAATACACAGGAAGCAGGAATGTTAGCAGTAATAATGGTTATTATAAGTTTAATGTGGTCTCTGGTTCTATCCAGCTCTTTTGTTGTCTTCTAGAGAGAATACATTAATGTTAATAATGCTAATGCACCTGTATAAGCTGCTTGATTGGAGTGCCTCTATAAGAGCTGGGATCTGTGTATGCATTTTTGGGTGTGTTAATGAATGTAAAACCGTTTGAAACATGCACAGTTGAAGAGGACTCGCAGCAGTGTGTATCGGTTGTGTGGTGTGGTGAAAGTGCTGGAAACTACACCAAGCTGCAACAAACAGGAGGACAATGTACAAGCATACACATGTAGGATATGAAGCCAATGTGTGGAATAAAGAAATAGTTCTACATGTTAGGAGCAGTGGTGGAAGAAGTACTATGATCCGTTACTTCAATAAAAGTACTAATACCACACTGTAAAAATACTGTGTTACAATTAATGGCCTGCATTGAAAAAGTCACTTAAGTAAAAGTCTGTAAGTATCATCAGGAAAATGTAGTTAAAGTATTAAAAGTAAAGAAAAATCCTCCCATTGTAGAAAGAGTAAAGTATCCAACCAGTTGTGTGTTTAATGGTCTCATCGTTTCAGCTGGACTTGTAGGCCCTTATATTGTTGGCTAGTATACATTCTGTAAATAATATCATTACAAAGCTTTTGTAAATATCAATTAACATGACCTTGTATCATTTATTTAATAATAACCAATGCGCCCGTGTGTGGTGAGGGATGCAAACCATCGCTATTGGGCCTCATTCATGTTCAGGTTTAACATACAAGTTAAAGACACAGAAACATTTTAATTAAATTTAAAAGAAACAAGTAGCCCTTGAATTCCAACCCAGTTCTAATTCCACGGCTTCTGACTGGTACAGCTTTGCGCCTTGAGAAACCCAAATAGGTGGTAGTCGAACAGAAATGACATGCTGTCAGCATGTTTGTAAGCAGTTAAACTCAACTTTAATTAAATCCCTTGTCTTGTAGTGGAACACAGAACATATGTTCAAGTCATGTTTTCCCCAAATGGCTTTAAAGTACCATGAGTTGAGATTAAATACTCCGGCACTCGGATGCAACCCTTAAATATAAAAAAATAAATAAACGTTACTCTTTAAAGCGCCCATATTATGCTCATTTTCAGGTTCATAACTGTATTTTAAGGTTGTACCAGAATAGGTTTACATGGTTTAATTTTCAAAAAACACCATATTGTTGTTGTACTGCACAGCTTTCTCTCACTGCTGCAGATCCTCTTTTCACCTGGTTTCTGTTTTAGCTACAGAGTGAGACCTCTTTTCTTCTTCTTCTTCTGTACTATCTTTGATTGCACTCGCACATGCTCAGTAGCTCAGATGTAGAGCATGTCAGCTAGCTAACTCTAGAGACAGTAAAAGAAAGGCTGTTTCTCCAACTTTGGTCAGTTACAAGGCAGGATTAGCTGGGAGACTTCTAAACGAGGGCGCACATGTAAGTAGTTCTTTTATAGATTATGGTGAACTTGTGTGTTGTAGCAGTGCTTTGCTATTGAGAACGACGTAGCATGCTAGCGTTAGCATTAGTGTTAGCATGCTAATGCTAACGGTTAGCATGCTAACGAGCTAACGGTTGTGGTTAGCCAGCTCATTTCGGACTGTGACGTCACAGTCCGAGCCGATTTTGAACAGCTCACTAGGAGACTGAAGGCAGGACACATTCAGAAACCGTATCTCACTCAGAACAGCATGGATGGATTTTTTTCAAAGTTTGTATGTGTGTGGAAGCACCAGAGACACAAAAGAACACCCCAAATCCCAGAAAAAGTGATTTTTTCATAATATGGGCACTTTAAAGGTGCTGTAGGTAGGTAGATCCAGGACTTGAAAATTTTAACATCGACAGCTTCTCAGTCTCTCCCCCCTTTCTGCTAAACACCAAAACAGTCTTCTTAGCCCCTCCTCCCACAAGGGAAAATGAGCAGTGATTGACCCGGCCCTGATTGGTGCATCTGAACAGGGAGCGGTGGATTTTTGCAAATCGCACTACAAGCTGTAGGTGGAGCCAGAGGAGCTGGATTTATTTTTAATGACCTTCTTCATGTAGTTCTACTGGAACATAGGGTCAGTTTCAGCAAATATGACAGAAAGGTAGTTTTATAAGGCTTGCCTACTGCACCTTTAATGAATGAAAATACAAGTTCAATCAAAGACATTGAAAGTAACAGGGTCCCATACAGCACACCTGTAGAACTCCATTAGCCCATAATTGGACAATGTTAGAGACAAGTGGCCCATAGTTGAACTGAAAGGCCACATCCTGTTATCACATTGCGGCCATTAGATATTTGCCTCTCTGTTTGTGTGTAATCAAACATGATCAAACATTTGAATTAGTGGGAATGACATTGGACAGAGCCAGGCTAGCTATTACACCTGCTTCCAGTCTTTATGCTAAGGTAGGTTTCAGCACACAGTCATGAGATTGATATCCATCTTCTCACCTCACTCACAAATAACAAGATGTCCCATAATGCTGAACTATGGTGAGCTACTGTGCTAACACAGCCCTTTGGTGTCAAGCAGTGAAAGTACTTATTAGATAAATACACCTGATGTGGTATATTTGCAGATATAACTTAATGTACAATGCTTTTTACTTTTCCACATGCATTTCAAAGTGGAGTCTGTGATTTTAATCCAATACAATACACATCTGTTTTGAAGAAGAAGACTTGAAAATAGCAATTGAGACCATAAACTCATTATGAAACTGTTTACTGAGGTACCAAATCAAGTGAGAAGTAGGCTCATCTTCTCATAGACTTTTAGAAAAACAGAATTGTTTTTGGAGCCAGTGGAGTCGCCCCCTGCTGGAAAATAAATAGAAGGCAGGTTTAAGGAGCTTCTGCATTGGCTTCACGTTTCAGAGTTGCCGCTTGGTTCATAAACAGCCCTGGCTGTGTGAATGGGAAACACATAAAGTGACTCGAACCAAGTCACCCAACACTATTCTGTTCATCGTGCACAGGACAGGGGGGAGGCCATGATGTATGAAGAGAAAGGCAGTGGAAGTGAAAGGGACGGTAAAAAAGGAGCACTGATGTAAGGTGTGTATTTGTACTTGTTGAGTTAAAATATTAACATTCTTTCTCCAGAATCGCAGACTCCACCTTTAACTACCTTAACATGAAGATGGATTTCTTTATGTTTCCTGGTATGATATTTTGCATGGACAGAGAAATTCAAATGGATTATCGTGGGCTCATCTCCTCTAAAACACTGTCAGTGTGTAAAAGGATTAATTATCTCAGAAAATGTTTAAAGGGGTACTCCAGCAGTTTAGCAGCACTTTCACAAAATCCCTTTAAAGTGCTCATATTATGCTCATTTTCAAGTTCGTAATTCAGGTTTACATGGTTTAATTCCAACCCAGTTCTAATTCCACGGCTTCTGACTGGTACAGCTTTGCGCCTTGAGAAACCCAAATAGGTGGTAGTCGAACAGAAATGACATGCTGTCAGCATGTTTGTAAGCAGTTAAACTCAACTTTAATTAAATCCCTTGTTAAACCAGCTCCTCTTTTCACCCTGTGTGTTGAGCTCTCTGTTTTAGCTGTTCCTATCTTTGTTGGGAGTCACACATGCGCAGAATCTAGGTAAGGACTACTAGCCAGTCAGAAGCAGAGTATGAGGGCGTGCCCTGACAGTACCTAGGTAAGGACTACTAGCCAGTCAGAATCCGAGAATGAGGGCGTGCCCTGACAGTACCTAGGTAAGGACTACTAGCCAGTCAGAAGCAGAGTATGAGGGCGTGCCCTGACAGTACCTAGGTAAGGACTACTAGCCAGTCAGAAGCAGAGTATGAGGGCGTGCCCTGACAGTACCTAGGTAAGGACTACTAGCCAGTCAGAAGCAGAGTATGAGGGCGTGCCCTGACAGTACCTAGGTAAGGACTACTAGCCAGTCAGAATTAGAGTATGAGGGCGTGCCATGCTAGCAGCTAGGTGAGCATTATAACGTGTGTTACAAAGTGACCACGTCTGTCTCTGAAGTAAAGGCTGGACTACAGTAGAGCTGTTTGGAGCAGTTGGTGAACAGTGTTTTCTGTTGGAGATGGTAAGTCCCTTTGTGGTGGACTTTGGGCTTTTTCACTTTGTAAACCTATAACATGCACAAAAAAGATATATAACACAATAAAGCAAAGGGGAAACGCCAATAGGCATAATGTGAGTGAGTATTAGGGTCCATATTATTTCATTTTACAAGCAACTACTGTACAACTGTATATTATCGGTGTCATCACGTGACCCGACAGGATGAGAATAAAATAAGATGGGAGCATGAGTTACTTAAATCTTAAAGGGTGCTATAGAGGATATAGAGCCAGGTGAGTCTGTAAATGTGCGTGATGGCCAATTAAAAAGTGATCAACAGCGTCAGAGGCGGCGCCGAGCTCAGGGAGCAACACCAGCTCAGGATTCACCAGCATGTGCTGTTAAAAAATGATTATTTGTAGCTCTTAAGTGAAATCCTCGCTGTTCATAGCCAGAGGAGGCAGAGCACATTAGAATTTTCGGAATTATTTTTTTGCCCGTGCAAGGAGCTAATGACTAAACGCACCTTGTTACTGTGTTAAAAATGCAATTAAATTTGACTTCACAAGTCACCGTCTCCCACAGTGAGTCACATTGTGCAAAAAACCCCAACCAAAAACACAAATAGCACTCTTATTTTAATAGAAGTCTGATCAGCCAGCGTTCCTCCAACAGTATGGGGGCTGTCGACTTTGAGAAGCACAGAGAATCAACATCTCTGCCATTTTTCTTTAATTATTTTGCTCAGGAAGTCTGCGTGGCTTTAATGTTTCTTTTCACTAATTGCTAGAATGCCGACTTTATGGGGAGATGTGTGGTTTCCTCGCTCCCTCTCTCTGTCTCTCTGCCTACTTAGTTATTAGCAGCGGAGTAAATGTGTGATAGGGTAATTAGCCTAATGAGTTGTGGCATTTACTATAAAGATCCTTCTGGATTCTCTGCATCTCATTAAAAAGCCGGTGAGGCTTTTGTTTTTTAGGTTGCGAATTGTAGCGTTTCGCAGCTGATGGAAGCTGATTCGGCACCGAGACGGAAGTATGCACTTAATTGAAAGAGACCTCGTAATAGTCCTTTTTTTTTTTTTAACAGAAACGTCCTTGTGATGCTTAGAAACAACTCGGGTAGAGGAGCTGTTTTATGGACTCACTTTTATGTCTGGCGCTTGTTTGTTCATGCTTCCTTGCTTGCTTTACATGCAGAGAACTTAGTGAATCAATCATAAACAGTAAGACGAGTGTGTGTTTTCATACTGAAAGTCCTCACGGGAAGTTTTACACTTGCTGTTCACAGTAAGAGCCAAATACACCGCATTTCCATGTTCTACTCGCTAGTCCAGACAGAGAGCTATTACCATCATCTAGAATAAAGGGACGCAATCTGTTCTTTAGATGAATTATGAAGGACCTATGCATCAAACATATTGCACTCTTGGCTTAAGCAACAGTTTTTAGTGATATGTAACACGTTTTATTTCCATCCGAAGCAGGATTCAAATGTGATTTATTCTGCATTTTGACAGTAGTGGGATCCTTTTACAAAGCTGCCCTGTTGCAGTGCAGAGCCCTGTATGGTGCACATTACCATTCACTCCCCTCCATAGTGGGTCTTCTTTGCTGAAAGCCTCTCCCATGCTGGTCACCCTGGCTATTTTGCATTGAGACTGGATTGAAGGTTTTGTGTGTATTTGCGGGAAGGGGTTACATGCCGTCCCGCTGACGGTCGCCAAGCTCCAAGACATACAGGACTCTACCCATCCTCGGGTGTGTTTACGCTTGTGTACGCGCTTGTCGTTAATGGCATAAAAGACGATTTGAAGACCTCTCATGTCGTACACAACAGGAGAGAATGCGTTTAATTTGACACATCCGAGGATGCCGTTGGCCACGTTTGTGATCGTCTGTGTGTGTTTTTTTTCCTGCCTCTGTAATGCACCATAAAGTCTGTTTATCCTCACTGCCACACTGCATCAATGCATCCTGGACCACTGCGCAGCATTTCCAGCAGGGCAAAGGCTCGGGCTGTCTGACGGGCTTGAAACAGGCTGTGCCTCCTCCATTTAGCAGGTCAGCGTGTGCTGGTGCTCAGCCGCTGCTGAATGCAGGAAACTGTGTCAAAGCTCAAGTGGTTTTATTGGCTGTTTCTTTCAGATACCCGTTTTTATGAGTTTCCTCACCGCTTGACTTAGGATGAGAAAGGAAGTCCACAGTTTTGTTTTTGACTTGGGCAATTTAGTAATCCATGTTATCTGTTCTTGGCACAAGAGCAAACACTGAAGAGAGTAGAACACCATTGGCACTTCACAGCTGCCAAGTAATGCCCTCTGGAAACACAGTCATTCACACTGAAGTTTTATCTTCATTTCTGTTGTTTCACCAATGAAAATAACTTTTGCTAGATGCAGAATCTATATGATTGACTTTTTCTAACATCCTTCACTGATTAGTTTGTGCACAGGGGTACACACACACACCACTAGGGCTGGGAATCTTATGTTTGTCTATTAGCGCAATGGGGCAAAACGGTCACAAATCAGGCAGACATAGGTGTAACAAAATATGCAGACAATAACACAAAGGAATTTGGTACAGATTTTTGGTTGTGTTTGTTAGTGGGAGAAGTACATATGTCATATTTGCATCTGTGTTTCTGTGCATGAATGTAAATGAGGAAAGTGTGTTGTGTGTTCATGTGTGCAGACATTTGGAGGAGGAATGTGCAGGTACAGAATGTGCAAGGAGGAGCAAGAGGCAGGGAGAGGAAAACACATCAAATAACAAATAATAACAATCATTAAAAAACAGAAAAAGACAGAAGACAAAAGGATTGTGTATGTGTGTGTGAATATAATTTGTGTAAAGTCACAGTGATAATGATTGTGATACTGTGTGTTACAGGGAGCAGGCAGTTGATATAATAAATGAATGAATATAATGATGTCGATAACAACAAAAAAGGGTTGTGATGTGTGCGTGTGTGTGTGTGTGTGTGTGTGCATACATGCATACACATGCAGGTGAGAAAATACTGTACACACATATATCATTTCTTAATGTGTTTGTGTATTAATTATTATACATTAATTAAGGAATTCATTAATTTCATGAGTAGCAGGCAGACTGGGAGTTACAGTAAAGTGAGGGTAGTGTGCTCTGTGTTAGGAGAAAGCTACACTTCATACTCGTGTCCCATCTGTGTACATCTGCCGTGGACTTCACAGAGGCAACTGTAGACTCAGCCTGCGTGGCTGCTCACGGCCGGTGTTGGGAGAGATTTTTGTACAAACCCACAGACTGGACGGAGCTTTTTGGCTCAGGAGGCCTCAGAGGAACCAAAACCCCAGTGAAGTTCAGGGCCAGGCATGAGAATGAAAAGGGGAGTTCGAAAAGTAGAGAACAAGGAGACAGGATTTATTCAGATAGTGCCGGAGGTTCTTTGTGTGTGTGTGTGTGTGTGTGTGCACATGTGTACAGTATGTGTGTGAACCCCCACCCCCACACACACACACACCCTTATGCAGGGTGTGCTTCAGACATGTAGCCTGGGGAAATAGGGGCCTTGTCGGGAGCAAACGCAGCAGGACTCCATCACAAACTGGCTTCTAATATACGGGGGTACAGCAGGCCTGATTAAGCTGGCAAACAGTGGGGAAGCAGAGAGAGTGAGAGAGCTCCATCTCTCTCTCTCTCCTCTCTCTCTCTCTCTATCTCTCTCTCTTTCTGTCTCTCTCTCAAACTCACACACACACACATAAACACATACCTTGCACCCCCCTTGGTGGCCTGCCAGATTATTACGAAAGCAGGCAAACATGACTTATTCCATCGACTTTGGCTTTGCATCTGCAGGTTTAACATTTTTCATTGTTGGGAGAAAACCTGAAAAATCCAAATTTTGGTGAGAAACTTTAAGAGTAATTCCTGTAGAGATTGGAAGTGCATTGACCTAGGAAACAGTAGTTGATAAAAACTCTCACCAAGAGGTCCATTCAGTAGCCGTTCTGGAGCTTTCTCCCACAGTCTTCCTCAGCAGATGGAGTCGCACACACAATGGAATAATAGATGATCAAATGTCCATTTTTCATAGCTCTCGGTCCTGAGTCTGTTTGTTGAAGTCCTGCTTCCATTTATTGTACATTTTCTTTGGACTCTGGACTATTTGACAATGTGTTATGTAAATAATTACATTCAAGATTCATGATGGAAGCATAATGAAGCATTCATACATATAGCTACGAAAAGTAATGCACTGTAATTCGTATGTATTCCATGTAGTTATTACTATGCACCACATTGACTGCTGCTGTATAAGACCGTGAAGATCTTTCTTGGAAGGAGGTCGGGGGGGGGGGGGTAGGGAATGTTTGGGTCCTAAAACACAGGGCTTTCAAGCCGGGGGAGCAGAGTTCATGTCCTGGAAGAAGTTAAGAGGAAAACACAAGACTTCCACCCAGGAAACAGGTGTTAGTGTCCCGGGAGTACTACTTAAGGGGGCCGGTGTTCCAACCCAAACCACAATCTTTTTTCTAATCCTAACTAGTCGCTTTGGTGTCTAAACCTAACTGTCGTTGCTGCATAACACTTTTGTCGGTTAAATTTAACTGTAAAGACCGCTAAACTTAACTGTCATGTGACCGGTCATCATGTGACCAGCCAGTGGTCGCTGTAGTTTTGTAGGTTATCAAACAAATTTTTGTGCGTACGCTTTCCTACGACATCATACGAACCAGTTCATGAGAATGCGTTGCATATACGTAGAATTTAAGTACAACCAATAAAATGCATTTTATTACAATTCTGAAGGTGAACGATGTGAGAGCTCATTACAGAACAGTATATCAGCCAATTAGTTCTGACATCTTTGGTGAAACTGACAACAAGTATGAGCTTACAAGTATAAGCTCACATCTTTCGCGTAACAACAGCCTGTTTTTAAATGTTACACCAGTGTTCTACCTCCTTTTTGAAGTGTCCTCCCATCTAATCAAACTGCAAAAATCAAGTGGCGGCTTATTTTCCTCCCTCAGCCTGTGACTCACCGACCATAAAGCAGATGCCTACTAGTGCTGCCACGTCACTCACCTTCATTGTTTAAGTCATCATGTTCCACCGCTGGCCTCTGATTCTCCGTTTTGGGCTTTTGGTTGGTGACCCAGCGCGATGCAGTGCCGGAGGGTGGGGACCGTGCTGACTCCACTCACTGGCCGTCCTGTAAATCGCTCTTTTATGGCCCTTGTAATGATCCCCCAGCCGGCAATCTCCACTCCGCCGCACTGCAGATGGAACCTGCCGCTTCTGGCAGCCGACATGGGGGGGCTCAGGATGGTTGCAGGAGGTAGTGGGAGACTGGAAAAAGCACACATAGCGTGACCATGCACTCACCCAACCACACACACACACACACGCACACACACGCAGACACATGCGGCTATGTTCCCGTTCATAAAAATGCAAGCCTTTTCACACCCCATCTACCTTAATCCCGACTTCCTGTGCAAAGGTCATAGAAAAGCGCCGAAAGGTAGTGTTTTTACCTCGCTCCAAGTTGGCAAGGTCCAACTGTGCACAATATGTGGTCAAGGATAGATGTTTCCTCATGCAAGCCCTGATTGCCTTGATAGCTTTGGCCTTTTACATCATTTATTCCATATCTGGCTGGTAGAGCTTACAATTCCCATAGAGCACAGACACTCCAGCTAATCTCAGAAACCCCTAATGATCTTAAACATATGTCAGATTTCCTCAGCTGAAAGCTTTCACGAAAGGAGAGAACAGAATGAAATATCTTTCTTCCTTGCTTTCTCCGTGTACAGTATCTCCATGGAAGCTGAATATCATCACTTTTGCAAAACACACCAAACTAAATGTGTTTTTTTTTTGCGGCAGTAGCGGAATGACAAAACATGCATTTTTAATGTCTTTAATTATAGCACTTTTGTTTTAATGGCTCCACATAATATTTGAGAAATGTTTGTTTGACACATCTAGAAAGACTGGAAATGAATTGCAGCAGCAAGATGGAAAAAGCAAATATAATATATTATATGCAAATGGCTCCACATCAAGCTTTTAGAAAGCTGTTGTCGTCTAGATAAATGTATCAATCATGTACGTTAACCCGTTGTTTACAGATTTCAGAAACATTTCAGCTCAACAAAGTCTGTTGAACAAATGCACTTTCAGTTTAATGTCCTTTGCTGTTTGCGAATGTTAATCAGACTCGGCGTCATTAAACAAGACATGCTTTATTGTTTCCGTTTAAGAACAGAAAGAGCATAGCTAACGAACGAGAAGGCTCACTTGGTAGCTGTATTTTTAGCTGTAAAAGCTGTAAAAAGAAGGATTTGGAGAGGATTAAAGATGCGTCGTGTAAAAAGTAACTACACATTTAGCAGTTTGGATTTAGGTGAGATTGATGTGCATTAACATACCAGTCTGCTATTATAATAAAATACAGATGAAGATTTCACCTGGTTCACTCTCAGATCTCGGATCATGTTAATGTCACATAAAATTACTATAATTTGGTTTTTTATATAACCTGGACCCCGCTTCCCCATGCCTTTGTGTCTAATAGACTGATGCGAGCCAAAATCGTTGAACTTGGTCCGGTATTGAGCGAGACTGCAGTGACGAGCCGGCGCGAACCGAGTAATGCAATGTAACCTTGTGGGGCAATAGTGCACCCTCAAATATCTCACCCACGTTGTTGAAATCATTTAAATATTGAGCCACGGCACTGGAAATCTTTTGCCCCATTAGGTCACATGGCAGCTCTGTTCGGGCCGGCTCGTCACTGCGGTCTCGCTCAATACTGGAGCAATTTCAAAGATTTTTGGTCACATCAGTCTATTAGACACAAATGCATGGGGAAATGGGGCCCAGGTTAAAAAAACAACAACTGAAATGACCCTTTTAACATCTGTCAATGTTAACGAAAGTGAAAAATAATGAGTGTACCGGCCCCGTGATTTGGATCCGCTCCAACATGTCATGGCTTCTTCCTTGGCCCATGCTACAACCTTCCACCACGTTTCATGAAATCGCGCCAGTTGTTTTTTCTGTAATGCTGCTGTCAGACAAACAAACTGAACCCGAAACATAACCTCCTTGGCTGAAGTAATAAAGCTCTACTCACAATGGACCGTTTTTTAAAATGAAACTATTCAGATTCTAATTTATAGAGTGGCACAAAAGAAACCAATATCCAGATCTTGATATATTTGACAGAGCGTGCCAAGAGGCGTAATGTGGCAGCGGCGACAACTGAAAACAATTGCTTTTCACGTTATAATAACAAGTTATTATCAAATATTTTTTTCAAGTTATTGAAATATGATACAGTGGCAAATGATCACAGTTTAACAAGAAACTTTTCTTGTTATACAAACATATTGATTTAATTTATACCACAAAACTTTCTTGGCGTTAAACAAAATCAGACTATCTTGTTGAAACAAGAAACGTTTCCATTATAACATGAGAAGTTGGTATGCTGTTGGTAGGCTGGTATGCTGTTGATGATCTTAACATGTTTATTAATTCATCTGTGACATACATTTAACATCTTTCATCTATGGTATACTTTTCTCCTTTGACTTGAAGACATTCTGCTATCATGTGGATTGTCACCTCTAATTGCTGTATTTGCTTTGTTTTTGCCTCGGCTATTGGTGTTTTTCTGCCATTCACACACAGTAGTCTATGTATTTTCCAACCAATGAAGGCATTGTGTACTCTGTTAGCTCTACCCACAATGCCCCCGGGTCCTAAGGCCCTGCAGTGTCACATCACTTTGACAGCAGACATCAGTTAGTGGTTCCATGTCCGCATGATCTTTATAAAGCAACTCACGACTCAAACAAAAGTGTCGTTTTGTTGACACCAGTGAGCGGCATGTCGTATTCGTTCTTGTTTGTAGAAATGAACACTCATAGAAAAGGATAAATGATGCACCGCATCAGCAGAATGAACCACTTTCTCGGATAAAAATAACACAGAGGCTCCGTGTCAGAGTAAACAACTTCTTAAGACACCATCTGCAGTGCTGAGAGTTACCCTGTTTGCCCCCTTCCACCCACACCTTCACCCCCACCTGGATTCACCCCCCCCCCCACCACCACAAGCAGACATTAAACAGATGAGGCGGAGGCTCTCCATTCTGCACGTGACCCTCCTGTTTAGTATTCCTGCCACGTCTGGCTGGGGGAGCGGCATTAAATTGGGATCAGACAGATTAGAGTATAATATGGACGGCTATTAAAGGCTGCAAATGAGAGGCATGGGTTAGAGCCTGAGCAGGGGCCCAGACTGCCTCCATGTCAGTGCAGTTCCCTGTAATATACACTCACATACAGTGCATACACACAAATACATGTCCACACTAATGGCACAGTGTGGCAAAAATGCGAGAAATATACAACAATCTTTAAGCAAACGACTATCAATACGTGCAAAAATCCGTTTTATACATGCATTCTGTTCATTGGTGTAGATTTAATACCGTTTTTTTAGTGACACCCTCGTCCACACTAATATTCACACCTGGCAATCAACTGCAGGTATGAAAGTGACCCAGAGCTGTCCAAAATACCCTTTTCTACCCAAATCAGTGCGTATATGCAGGTTGCTAACCATAGCCTAAACAAACTGAAACAAACAGAGTACATTTGAACTGAACCAAAGAGGTTAGATGTGAAGGTACGGTACATTCCAGTAACTTCAATTTGCTAGGTTTGAAGATTTCCTACTTTTTAGTGCACGCTAAAAATCACTGAGTTAAAAACTGACCCAGCCTGAGGTCAATACAGCACTAGTCTCGGGTTTACCAGACTTCCACACATCTCCACAGCGCTGTGGAGTAAGGTCTGGCTACACCACAGATGCATTCTGGGATAGAAGAAAAAAAACTCTCTGGGTTGTTTGCATTTCTTTAAACCAATCACAGTTGTCTTGAGCAGCGCTAACCTCTGGACTCAGTGACGGTGGCTCTGCTAAATAGTCTCTGGAAGGAGCTTGTTTTGGTGGAACATTTGCATCCAGCAAAAGAAAACGCCACATACAATAATAAATGAAGTTAACTGTTGACACAACACAGTAAGGTGATCTATTTAAATTAGCTGATACATGGTTAAACCCTTACCAGTGGATCTCTGTATGTACTTCGTCCACAGCAATCCCACCAATCAGTCCCAAAACGTCCCAGTTAGAGAGGAAATGACCTAAACATATTATTTGTAAATCTTTACAATCATTCCCTGAAAGAACCAAGTAGGCCTGTCTTGTTGCACCATCCACATTTTCTTTTTTGTTGTTGTTTCCCGAAGGGAACAGATTTTTAATGAATGGCAACGCACTGAGGGCGGAGAGGGGCAACACTGTACAGACGCAAAACTTAGCCATGGGCAGAAAACCACCCACGACAAGGATTGTTTTTACCCAGAAACCCAGCAGTAATATATAAATAAGATAAAAAACCCATTGGTACTGGTTACAGTTAACCAGTACCAAACTGACCCAGCTGGGTCCATTTTAACCCAGTGATATTTAGTTTATATTAGTATCAAAATATACAATGTGACAACAATGGACACCTCTTCCGCTCACAGATCTGGCCAGGACATTAATGGGCAGAAAGCAACACATAGACTGCACCTGCATATTCACCATTATTTAGATGTTCCTACTAATGCAATCAGATACATTTGAAAGATGTTGCAATCACATTAAAATTCCACACATAGAGGCTTTCGCGCAACCGAGAATCTGAGTAGGAAAAGTTCGATTCTCAAAATAATATGAAGATTGTTCTTGTCCTTGATATGTCTTCAAGTGTTTGAATGACAGTATCTTGTATTTCAAATCCTACATTTACTGTATTTATAAGAATAGTTTGTATGTCACTGCTTTTTGCTGATTTCAAATGGCAAAAACATAACAACGTAAACTTGGCTTCATTCCTTGAAGACCCCCCCCCCCCCCCCCTTCCCCCTTCCCCCTACCCCATTTAAATAAAAAAAAAAAAAAAAAAATATAAAAAAATTTATCCCCAACCCAAACCCCCTTTTTTTTTTTTTTTTTTGTGGAAAAAAAAAAAAAAACTCCCCTGGTTTTTTTTTCAGAAAAAAAAAACACAAAGGCCCCCCCCCCCCCCCCCCCCCCCCCCCCCCCTCCCCCCCCCCCCCCCCCCCCCCCCCCCCCCCCCCAAAGCGTGTTAGAGGATGGACGAAGCAGAGTGCAACAAAAGAGTCAGGATGGGATAACAACAGGGAGAGAACTGAGATCACCACCATAAAATATAGCTCTTTGGGGCAAACATATTCATCTGTTCTGCGTCAGTCTCCTGTCTAAGTTTGTGTTCTGTCACCCTGGCCTATTCGGGCAGCAGCTTTCCTCCAAGTGGAAATACTAAATAATTTGGCATGCACTACATATAGTACTGTACAGCAGCACAGTATGGACCATTGCACAGTGTATCTGGGGAATCTTATGTGAGTGACATTCCCTATAAAAGGCAGATTGTAACAATGTAGGTGACACTGTGGAGCCTAGCACTGTCACTGGTCCATATCCTATCCACTGAAAGATCTGTTTTTGATCTCTGGCTAAACCTTGTCCGTATGTTCAGCATGTCCTTTAGGGAACGTCATGGAGCCGCCACACTGTCAAAAGTACAGTGAGGGGGGGGACTGTTGGAGTGGAGCTTGTATTTTGTCTGGAATTCTTCTGTCTTGCATTTTTCTATTTAGTAACTCTCTATTGAGAGACCATTAATGTGTCTTCACATGTGTACGGTTAAAGGACCACAGACCAGGGCTATTAAATTACAAATTCAGTTGGGCCAGAGTTTAAAACCAAGCAATTTAGCAGGGCCACACAATATTATTGGCAGCATGTAATGACACATGTTAACCCAACACAATTAAATCTAATTAAAAACAATGTTTATTCATTGTTTCCATATTGACATCTGACACAGGCACATCAAAAAGTGCAATCCAGGCAGGGTTAAATCGACGCTTCCCATTCTCAATTTTGCGCTTCAGGGTCGAGAAGGACACGTTTATCAGTTTGTACCACAGCACTATTACTTCTGCCGTTACCACTACATGCAAAACAATATTTAACACAACATGCTGCATTCTGGGTTGAATGTTACAAGGCTACGCCGTAGTGTGTATTCACGAGCTGTACTACTCTGTAGGAACTTCTGTGTTTTTCTAGGTTTTTCTCTGCTTTTCTGTTTAGGACTGTACATGAGATTTTCCCCTTTCTAGTCTATATATCCCTGCGTCTGCTGAATTAAAAAAATTTTTTATATCCCTCCTCAAAGTGATCAGTGCTACTTCACCAACAGACTATATACCTAATATAGAAGTATTTTAAACTAAGTAAAGTTGCTGTAACGTGAACAGTCTGTAGAATGATAAAATCAGAGCAGCAGCTGCTGGTTGTATTTAGGCGCTACAGAGCTCCAGGACGCCGGCTACCAGCGGCAGTTGTTTAGCCGCCAACAGTTGACTGTGAGCCGGCTACAGGCACCGCCAGATGACGGTGCATTCAGGGGCCGTGGTAGTGGAGTTTAGTCAGAAAAAGTGAGCGTCACGCGCCGATGACAGTTAAGTTTAGACACCAAATGACTCGTTAAGTTTAAGAAAAAGATCGTGAACGAACGAGCGTCTCCTGGGTGAAAGTGTTTTGTATTCGCTGCGAAAGTGAACTCCTCTCTCCGTCTTTAAAGCACTGTGTTATGTTGACACCACGTTGTGCTATTCCATTGGATATTGAAGTTCATAAATAAGGGTTTAGGCATGGCTGGCCGAGTGGCACTATATCCATGGTATTGCAGGTTTTGTTTTGTTGTGCCTGATCAAAAAACATCCCCCCACTTTTTCACAAATCGCACCCTGGGTATAACATATATTTACTGAACATACATGAAAAGCCTACTAAAGTTAGAAGGAATGCTAATCAGTGTGTCAGCAGGCGGTTGAGTAGTTGGATGATGAGCGAAAGGTGTAGTACCTAAACTAGTAACAAGGCCGAAGCCGACCAAAAAGAAACGTGGTGCCAGGAGAAAGGAGAGAGCCAGACATTGCAAACATTCAGGGTTCAGCCCAAACCTAGGGGGGATCTGGGGGAAAGCTCCCCCAAAAAGATTTTTTTTATTCCAGATTTACCACAGCTATGTGCACTATATTTCACTATATAATCAGATGCAGCATTCAGATAATAGAATGCCTAACAGTCTGCACATCATTTAGGAAAAACATAATATTTGCCAAGGAAAAGAATCACCCTGTAGAGCCTACATCCTGTTTTGTGTCAAATTGTTCTCCAACTGTCTTCATCATCCTGAAACCAGAACACAGCAGATCATGTGAATGAAATTGTCTGATGT
The DNA here is from genome assembly GCF_010015445.1 of Perca fluviatilis. Classification (NCBI taxonomy): domain Eukaryota; kingdom Metazoa; phylum Chordata; class Actinopteri; order Perciformes; family Percidae; genus Perca; species Perca fluviatilis. Next base: position 32,978,081 of record NC_053127.1, read on the forward strand.
GACTATTTTTTGAAGTTAGGCTACATAGGTAGGGTAGGAATTTGACGTAAACAGGATTACTAATCGTAAAACCTATTTTTGTTATACTCTGCTGCAGTAGAGCTCACAGGATTTATCTTGATATTTCCCCCTGTAAGAGAACTTTTGCTCCATTGATTTGCCGGTCCAGTCAGAGAGACTGAGGGCAAATGAAAGACAAAGTTATTTTAAAACCCTAAAAGATTCGGGGCTTTTTGAGGAAACATTCGGATCTGGAGCCCCAGGGGCCACACCCTCGCTCTGCTCCTGCAGAGAGCCAGATCTTAAAGGCTCCTGGGAGACTGGCCAGGTGCTCCCAGTTGCATAGATTGACTGAGTCCGCCCAGAGACCTGCAAGACAACCCAGACAGAGAAACACACAGCAGGCCCTGCTATAGCAGATGCAAGGTGTACATTGGTTGCAATGCATAATATGAGCAAAATAGGACTGAAATGTGGTTATTGTATCCTAGCAACATAATCAACACGACTGCAGCACAATACTGTGTGTACACACCTATAGATTACTTAGTCCTGTGCTGCGCTGGGAGAGGTTGTGCTTGGGGTGTGTGTGTGTGTGTGTGTGTGTGTGTAGGTAGGTATGGGTCCTTGGTCATGATAATCCATCAATGGAAGCACTCAAGTGATATTGTATTGGGATGAATAATGTAACAGTAATATATATGTAGTCTGTACCTTATGTAGTGAATGTTTTATGCTGCTTTAAAGGAAAAATATACCGTTACAGTTACTAACTTGAATTCTTTGGTCTCTTTGTCTTATTATCAAAAGATAACTGGCTAAACAAAGACACACGTCACATTAATGCAATAGAATTTCATTGCAGAATGCAGACAAAAAATCAGCTGCATGTTAAACGTTAATGGTAAATTTTTGGTGTAAGAATAAAGGAGCATGTGTTTCTTCTTCGCTCCTACATGTACAATCACACAGGCAGAGTTGGCTAGTTTATGTCAGCACACGCGCCCTTGATTGAAAGTTCACACCATTTATCTGGGGCTGGGAAAAAGATTCCTGGGAAATGTAGGAAACCTCCAACTAAGATTAAAAAATAGTGGCTGCACCAATTGAATTATTTGCAAAACACAAAATGGCCAAAGCTTCTAAAATGCATGATTACCTTCTCATGGAACTTGGAAATTCAGTGAAATTAATATTTTCAGAGCTACAGTTATATTGCTTGATGCACCAACATTTACTTTAAAAAGACATGAATTAAGATCAGAGATGACATCTATACACACTGATACACACTGTCCCTCTGTCTCTCTCTCTCTCTCTCTTTCTCCTCAGACATCCGTTGTTCCCTCTGCTGGCGCTGTTGTTTGAGAAATGTGAGCAGGCCACGCAGGGATCTGAATGCATCACATCAGCCAGCTTTGATGTGGACATTGAAAACTTTGTGCATCAGCAGGAGCGAGAACACAAGCCCTTCTTCAGTGAAGATCCAGAGCTGGACAACTTGGTAAGCTAACTGCCGTGACATGCATGGTAATCCTTAGTCTATATCGACAACGTTTCATTTTCTGGAATTGTTCCGGTGCTGCCAGAAATTCCGCTGGATGTCCATCATTTTTGGCCGTCTGTCTGTCACCTTCCTCTTTCTTTGTGTTGGCGTTCTAACCTCCGGTGGATTTGTGAGGACTATGGTTAACTGCTCCTCAGATCTCTGCAGGGTAAATCCAGACAGCTAGCTAGACTATCTGTCCAATCGGAGTTTTCTGTTGCACGACTAAAACAACCTTTGAACGTACACATGTTCCACCAAAACAAGTTCCTTCCAGAGGCTATTTTGCAGAGACACCGTTACTCCATCCTTAGCGCCGCCCAAGACAATTGTGAATACTTTAAAGAAATGCCAATAAACCAGAGCACGTTTTACTCTTATCCCAGACTAGCCAGACCCTCATTCGAAGCGCTGGAGGAAGGTCTTGCAATGCGAGACTAGGTAATCATTAACACACCACTTTGATTTTTAGGAAGTCATTGTAATGTGTAATGTCAGTGTAATTCTTTGATTAAACATTAACATTAGTTAGCTATAGGGAACCTGCTCCACCAATTATCTGAAATGAGGTCTGACTCTGGGAGACACTGGAGTATAACGTGTAAGATGCCGTGCATTATAGCATTGACACAACTAATCCATGACAAAACTTTATTGCTAAATTATTTTAATAATTTTTGATTAACGTTAGTTGTTGTAGCCCTATTGCTAAATCACAGCATAACACAGTTACACAATTAATCTTGTTACCATTCATCTGGTTTCACAGCTGAATAAATAAGATGAAGAACAACTATAATAAAATTATTGCTAGTGACATTCACTACACGTAACATGATGCGGATGTCTCATATTTTGGCCAAAGCTTTCAGCGAAGTTACTGTCAGTCATAACGTGACTATACGACTATGAGGTTTCTTCTGCAGTTGATTCACTTCCTGTGGAGTCAACGAGCGGAAATACGGACAGCGCCACTCTGCCATTGCAACCCACTTTGTGGTGGGGGAGTGTATTAGTCTTAACACTAGGGTGTTCAACGCACCCCCGTTTCAGTTTAAATAAACGTGTTGCTTTACATGAAGTGGCAGCAAGAGCATCAGATGGAAGCAGTAACATCTGTAAATGAAGAATAAGAGGAAAAAGAAATGAAGCTGTAGGTTGTCTATTTGCAGAGGATCCCATCATTACGACTCCTAATCATTCCCTCCTTTTTCATGTAATCTTCCCTATCCTCCCCCTGCACTTCCCCGTGCACAACAGCTAGCAGTAATTTCAAATTAAGAGAAGGAGGATGCTGATCATGTCACGGAGAAAAGAGGGGGAGGAGTTGAAGCCAGACGGAGACAAAGACAGAGACGAGAAGTGCACTCTTGCCATTAAAGTACTTGGGCCGACAGGCCGACAAGTGCTGAACAGTCAATTAACCCTGCATCTGTGTGTTTTATGAGGCACTGGGTGCGGGCATCCCTCCCAGAGGGCCCTAACTCTTCCACAGGACAGTAATGTTACACTGGGCCTGACTGGCTGCCATGGGCAAAGAGTTACTGGTCCCTTGATTAAGTGAGCGCAGTTTAATTAGCTGATTTATCTCTTCCTTGGCCAAGCACTTTTCTGTCCATTCTGTTGACCTTGAGTAGTGACTCTGAGGAAGTGCACTACAGTCTGCTTCACAGAGTCGATAATCAGATAACTGCTGAAGAGACGGAAATACAGAACTATATGAATACTGTACATTAACTGAAAAAAACATGTACTACAAACAAAACTCAATTCTAACTATACTACTACTATATGGATAGCTGTGAGGAAATAAACCTGGGCCCTTGCAACACGACTCCAATGAAATGGGGTTAAATATCAGACAAGTCCATCAGTATCTAACATGATAGAAGTTCCTCTATGAACCACCGCTATTGCATGCTTTTCAATCATTTGAAAATGTCTGCTCAGAGCAAAACCATTTTGGTGTGGGGAGATTTTCCTCGACAGCTTCATCTGTAAAACCTGCGCTGCAACCTGACTCCCCAGCCTCAAGACTTCCTTTAGGCTATGTTTCAGTGGAGGTTATTCATGCCCCATGAATGTCTGAATGCTGTCTCTAAGTCTCTACTCGCCAGGAACAGCGTGGTGAGGAAAATACTGAAAAACAAAATTAAGACTGGCATGACAACAGTAAAATAGGCACAATATATTAGTATTTCTAATCACTCTCAAAGTTTTAGGTATATAACATATAAGCTACAATATCAAGGGGTGTCCAATAATTGGTTGGATTTTTTTTAGGTTGGATTGTAAAAATTGCTTCTTTATCTCACGTTGAGTTCAAGCTCATTCTTGAAATTTGGTGCGTCCGTTTCTCTGAGCTTTCAACAGCTTTGTCTCACAATCACATCTACCATGCACATCTCTTCAAACCCCGATAACACAGATTCCATCCCACAGTAGAAAGAAAGGGGGAGGTTACTGTATGAAAAGTCAAACCTAAGAGGAGAGAAGAGATCCTTTCATTGGGATAGTGAAGGATGAAAGGATTACAGCCCGCATGTATACTCTCAATCTATATGCATCTCTGAAATGAATAATAAAAGCGGATGTCACTCCCTGCTCATCAATAAAAGAAATCGCTGCATGCCATTTCCTCGTCACATCTCACCCTTTAAAAACTGCCTGTAAACACCTCATCTCACTTGTTCCACAATCTGTTTTTGAGTTTATTTCACTTAATGTGGCCACATGTGTGTTTGAGTACACCCAGAGCTGATTTAGGTGATCTAGTTGTTCAGGGCAATTCACTTATTTCAATTCAATTTTATTCATAGTATCAAATCATAGCATAGAGTTATCTCAAGACACTTTACAGATATAGTAGGTCTAGACCACACTCTATAATTTACAGAGACCCAACAATTCCAGTAATTTCCCGACGAGCAAGCATTTAGTGCAACAGTGGTGAGGAAAAACTCCCTTTTAGGGAGAAACCTCGGACAGACCCAGGCTCTTTGTAGGCGGTGTCTGGGCACATGAGGTTACCTGTTTTGTAAAAAGTGAGATTTCCATGTCTTTTTTAATCATACAGCAATTCAAGGTGCTATATAAATACAAAAAAAGTAAAAGTCTCAAAATGCTCAATCCACACAGAAATTCAGAAATATTCAGAAACTGTGCCTTTAAACGAGCCATTAGGACTTCAGTATGGTTGTCACATCTGTACTATATACAGTTATATAAGTGCTGCTACAGGACTGTAACAGTCATTCCCCGGCTGCAATGACGGTGCAGAGACTCTGAGTGCGCAGATACAGAAGACCCGGAAACGCTGACCAATCAGAGCAGACTGGGCGGGGAGGGGGGGCTTAAAGAGACAGGCGCTAAAATGGAGCGTTTCAGACAGAGCAGGTATATTCAGAAAAATAATGTGTTTATTGAACATTAAGACATATAAACATGTTCTAATAGAAACCCCAAATACAAGTATTTTAATGGTTACCCTGCATTGAGTTTTAAAGGAGATATAACCTTCAAAGCCTCTGAACTCCCACACAGGTGTTTCCAGTTATTCTGGCTGATTAGACTCTTTTCAGGTTGAAGGTGGGCCGGAGCTTTGATGGGACCTTATTAGGTCACAAATTCTTTCTACCAATAAGGATAATAAAGGTGTCATTTGTCCTGCCCTAACAGGTGCAACAACACTAACAGTGGTGGACTCAGGAAGATGTCAATCACTCAGTCTAACCACACCCACACAGTCCTGGAAAAGGTCCAATCAGCCATATTAACTATAAACACCTGTGTGGGTGTTGAGGGCCTTGCCATAAAAGGAACCTCTCTGTTTGTATCTTAAAGGAGCACCCCACCAAATGTACACTGGACATTCACAGTATAATGTCTTCTGTGGCTCTGGAGGGAGCTTCCCATGTTTAGACTTATGAGTCTTACTATTCTTCACAGAAAAACTTGCATTACAAACTTGCATTTAGGAGGCAGGAGAGATCTCATGACAGATGATATCCAGTCGCATTATGGAAATTGTAGCAGCCAATTTTGATGATCCCTGACTTTATAAATAACACTGTCAGGAGGTCAAAAAGTCACTTGACCCAGTCCTTATTTTTATGACTTAAATACCTGCAAAACTATTTCCCTTCAGCCTCAGCTGTACTTTGCTTTTAGTGCTAATTAGCAAATGTTTCTAAATGCTATAGCACTAAACTAAGATGGTTATTATTGTAAACATTATGTGCTATTGTAATCATCAACGTGTTAAGACTGTTTAGGTAGCATTTAGCTGAAAGCAGCAGTGTGCTCTACAGAGCCCCAGGGAGCCGTTAGCATGGCTGTAGACTGATGCACTATTAATTCCCTTTTTAACCCTTCCTAGAATTTACATTAAGCTGAATGTTTCAAAAAATAAATTATCATAAGGCTCACTTAATGCTATTTGGCAAATATTTAGGGGTAAACTGTGTATATTATGTATTCAGAAAGCATTAATGGGTACATGAATGGTGATTATAAAATAAAAACAATGAATAAAGTGATTGTTGATGTTGTGAAAGTGATCTGCTTACGGTTCGTCTCTGTTTCCTTCAGATGGTGAAGGCCATTCAGGTGTTGCGAATCCACCTATTAGAGTTAGAGAAGGTCAATGAGCTCTGTAAAGATTTCTGCAACCGTTACATCACCTGCCTCAAGACCAAGATGCACAGCGACAACCTCCTCCGTAATGACCTCGGAGGACCCTACTCTCCGTCACACACCAGTCTCAACATGCAGCAGGTCAGTGGTGGACTCTCTAGCCATCTTGTTTTTTTAACAACTCACAAAACATACAGTGGTGGAAGATGTATTAAGATCATTTACTTATGTACAAGTATTAATATCACACTATAAAAAATACTCTGTTACAAGTAAAAGTCCTGCATTGAAAATGTTACTTAAGTAAGTAAAAGTATCGTCAGGAAAATGTACTTAAAGTATTAAAAGTAAAAGTACTCAATGCAGAAAAATCCTTCGATTTTGGAGAAAGTGTAAAGGATCCAACCAGTTGTGTGTTTAATGGTCTAATCATCTCAGCTGGACTTTGTAGGCCCTTATATAGTTTACTTTGTAATAAAACATCAGATTTGATAAACTACGTTTTTTGTGTGCAGAAATCTTCATTTGTAAAGTAACTAGTAACTAAAGCTGTAACAGATGAATGTAGTGGAGTAAAAAGTACAATATTTCTCTCTGAAATGTAGCAGAGTAGAAGTAGAAAGTGGCATGAAAAGAAAATATTCAAAGTACCTCAACATTTGTACTTAAGTAGAGTACTAAATACGCTATATAAATGTAATTAAATAAATAAAATAAATAAATGTACTTAGTTACATTCCACCACTGAAAACAAGCAACATGAACACATCCCCCCCCCTTTATCACCACCGACCCAGACATAAATCAAGAAAAGATGAGACAGTTACTACAATATTCAAGACCATTCAACAAAATAGTAACAAAATAGACAATAAAAAACAATTAACATATGTATAAATGACACCACCCTAAGCCCATCATACACGTCTCTCCCCAGCACAAAGTTTTTTAGGAGCCCTCCAGAAAGTTCAGTTACTTTCCCTATTTTCTAGTATACAGTAGACATCCAATCTGGCAAACCATTTATATGACATTTTTTCAAACGCCGCCACCGTAGCCATCTCACAAGCCCACTCCTGGATTGACAGCACCCCTTCATTCTTCCATCCCCTTAAAATAATATGTCTGACTCATCATAAAACTAGTCTGGACCCAGCTTCTTATGTGCTTATCCATCCCGTTTAGGATTGACCCATCGCTCAGAACAAATAATCTTAGGCTGAATGGAACCTGGGTCCCTGCAATCAGACATAGCTTATCATTTATCCTGGTCCAAAACTCCTGGACCTTATCACAGGGCCACAGGACATGAAGTAATTGGCCGTCCTCTGTCTTACATTCAACAACATCTCTGTGCATCTTACACGTCCTTGATGCTATCTTTCTCTCAGTAGCACTCCCCTAGATACACTTTGTCATTTATCAGCAGGTAGATTCAGCTTCTGGGAGTTTTCAGGCACAAACAGTAGAGCTAGCTCTTTACATTTGCTCACTAGTGTCTCTCTGTGATCCCCCAGGAACTAATTCAGACCTCCTCTCCATCCATGACCTCTGTCTCCAGCTCTGTTAACCCTTCAGGGATATTGGTGCCCGCCGGGGGTCTGCAACAGAGCAATGTCGCCATGACTACCATCAACTCTCAAGTGGTATCGGGTAAGAATGTGATTACCACACACAAACACTAGGACCCAGACACATACACAGGCCATATTAATTTGTGGCTTGTATTAGTGTTAGTATATCTAGGGCATTGTCACATTTAAAAGCTGGGGTAGGGATTATTTGAACTATTGAATGCAATGATTTACTCCTCATAGTAAAATCTGCATATTTAACATCCATGGATTGGTTCAGGCTTTTCTGGTTTCAAACAAGCGGTTTCATTTCACACGGGATGTGGAGCTTCCTCATACATCCCACAGACATATTATGACTCTTCAAGTTTCCATGATCACACTTGCTTTAACAAAACACCTAATTTTGCAAATCTGCAGTATTATCAGTAAATGGCCAGATATTATGTGTATAATATATTATATGTGTAAAATCTGATCCCTTCATATTCCCAATGGACAATATTTTATAATCGCATTTGCCTGCACTGAGCTACAGTACTGTCTGTATGGATGGTGGAAATATTGTGACATTCTGATATTCAAAACCGATTGGAGATAGTAGAGATTCATGCTGTCATAGGTAGGTATAAATTATGTTTGATACTTCAAGTTTCAAAGTGAATATAGGCAGATATTATACAGTGATATGCTGTTATATTTGTTACCAGATGATAAATGGTAACTACCACTTAATAATGTGAATATTTCTACTCTGCTGAAGTTGTTATTCAATGATACAAAGTGTTATGTTCTTCTTCTGGCACTCAACTAGTTTCGTTCCTACCTTACTAGTAGAAGTCATCAATGGAGGGGCCTGTTACAGTATACTGTGTGTATATATATATATATATATATATATATATATATATATATATATATATATGTATATTTACACAGTATATAATATATATATATATATATATATATATATTTATATATACACTATATATATATATATATATATATATGGGTCACATTGTGCAGAGATTTGACATTAAGTTCTGCCTCTATGCTGAAGACACACCGCTGCATATCTGCCTTAGACCTGGTGACACAGCTAAATCAACCCAGATCTTGTCATGTTTGTTGAATATTAAAAGCTGTCAAAAAAACCTGACCAATGTAAATCTTTCTATTTTGCCCAGCGTCTTTCGCCTTTCCTGTCCAGTCAAACTGGCATCATCTGTCCTTCAAAATAAATGTGCAGGACATGCAACGTAGGAGTTCAATCCTGCTTTCTCCAGCTGAGGATCTTAGCCAACATAGAATATATTTTTTTAACTCTCACAGATTTCAAGGTTTTCCATGCTTTTAGCATAATTAAGGCTACATTTACATTGCTACGTTTTGGTTTAAAAACATATATCTTCTGCTACGTTTCCCCCTCTCATTCCCCCTACTCTGGTGTTTCCGAGCCCCTAAACTGGAGACATTTGAAAACACTTTGGATCCGTTTTGGTTTGGAATCTGCGGGGTTGTGTTGTAGTCTCAACGGCTGCAAACGGAGACATTTGGCAACACCAACACTGACGCTAATGTCTCATTTTCTAAGACTTAGCTACTAACGTTACCATTGCAACTACCAGCAATGGGCGGAGTATACATGGTGCCTCCTGTTTATGCCCAGTATACAAGAATGCTGATGAGATATGAGGTTTGGGCTTGTTAGTTTAAACAGAGATTAGTTCTTCTACTGGAGCTAAAAACACTTATGTGCATGAAGATCGCTTTTGGCTCATAACTCCACTTCAAAGCCAAAACATAGCCTCAGACTACTGCCATTCCTTTTATTCAGGTCCTAGCCATAGGACACCATCATTGCTGGCATCAATTTATCCAAAGTGCTGCAGTCTGGCTCAAATACCTTATTTTTAAATTTTTGATAATTTGTATTATGTTAGCTTTGTTTTTGTTGTTTTACTGTAAAGCTCTTTGTAACCACATTTAGAAAAGTACTATACAGAATAAAAGGTTATTGTCATTACAATTTATATATTATTATGATAATTGATACACTTCAGAATGTGTGGAACATTAAAAGTGGTTCACTACTATGCAACATCCACTTGATAATTTATCATGAATTTGCATTAATAATCCATTTTGTTCAAAAAGCATAGTGTTAAAAAGAATCAGTGTGGTAAGCATGTTTTGGATTTAAAACCACATCAGGCAAGCATATACAGTACACACCATTCTGCAATGAATCATAATAATAAAAGCTACTATTTTAATATTATCTGTTGATATACTTCTGTAGAGTTTTGTGTATTTGTGTATCATAGAGCCATGATAGCATCCTTCACAGAGGGCTTGTCTGATGTCAAGCCTGTACAGTGGAGTGTTAATCCTGCCCTCTGGAAATCCCTTTTAACTGAAAATAAATCAATATCTGCCTTTGATCACTACACTCTGAAGAGCACAAACAGACTGTGATAAGAATGTCTTGATCAAGACTAATTAAGCCAGAAGCAAAAACACACTCCTTTCTTCTTCTTTTTTTCTGGGTTAATGGACATTGACTCACCTTCCATTGAATCATTTTGTCTCTTGTTTTTGTGTTTTGCGGGGCTGAGAAGAAGTTAATAAGGCTCTGGCGGTGGTGCGAGATGTAGCTGCCAGTAGCTGCTGAAGCCACTTGATACTCATGACGGAAAATTATCCCCTCAGGTGGGACCCTGTACCAGCCGGTTGCCATGGTGACATCGCAAGGGCAAGTGTTAACGCAGGCGCTGCCGCCGGGAACCATTCAGATCCAGAACTCCCAGGTAAAGCCGTCTGACCGAGGATGCTTAGGCCAACACATTGGCTCCCACCCTGTGCCCTCCCCACCCTCTCTCCATTTGTTTTTTATCAAAAGGGCCTTTTACATCTCACAGAAACCCCCATGGGTGCCTTTTCATTGTCTCTGTCTGAACACAGCCCCCCCGCTGACTGACAAAATGGAAATAGCTTATTCCCATGATGTCTAAGACGCTTACATGATCCGGTCAGGTTTGACTGTGAATGAAAATCATGTAAGGACATGCACTTAAGACTAACTTCCTTCATACTGTTTACTGTTTATAAAATATTTCTTTATGATGGGGTTTACACAGATACAGGAAATAAAACTCAAAGTTAATACACAACATTTTCACTCAGTAGTATGTGAAATAAGTATTGTGGAATTATTATGGACAGGAAATATTATGACCACAAATGTTTTATCTCCTTTCCATGAAAGGCTTTAGAACAGTCAGCCGCACATGAATGCCTGGAATTGGATTTTTTATGACGCAAGGACACATTTGTGGTTTTAATATTCCCTTTTTTTCCTGCTCAAAAGGATTCAGCACTTATTTGAGGGTGTTTTGGACCCTCAGTGTGTTAGGTTGATGTGGAAATGTGGAGATGAATGAGCGTATTGAATATGAAAATAAGAGGTTGTAACAGATTTATTTTTAAAGTATTGATTGAAATAATGAAAACAATACATCATCTAGAATATTCGAGAGAAAGGCTGCTGTCAATTAGGGCTGCACAATATGAGGAAAATATCGCGATAACGATATTACGTGCGATATATACTGTAAAGCAGCTTTACTGACATATTGACAGTAGAGCTGCTCTGAGTTGATGTTGTACCTTTGTTAGCTGAGCTGCATGGTTAAAGGCCAAGGCAGTGCTATTGACATTAAAGGCCTACAGTGATTTTCCTAAAGTTGTGCTTAAACTTCATTAGTGTCAGGCAAACAGTAGTCTATATCCACGACGTTCCACTTCTGGGATTGCTCCGTAGCCAGGGGAAATTCCACGGGATTTCACTAATTTCGGCCGGATGTCCGTCCCCTTCCTCTTTCTGTGTGTTGGCGTTCTAACCTCCGATGGATTTGTGAGGACTATGGTTAACTGCTCCTCAGATCTCTGCAGGGTAAATCCAGACAGCTAGACTATCTGTCCAATCTGAGTTTTCTGTTGCACTACTTTTGAACATACATGTTCCACCAAAACAAGCTCCTTCCTGAGGCTATTTAGCAGAGGCACCGTTCCTCTGTCCCATGACGATTGTGATTGGTTTAAAGAAATGCCAATTAACTAGAGCACAGTTTTCTCCCATCCAGGAATGCTGTGTGGACTAGCCAGACCCTCCTCCCCAATGCTGTGGAGGAAGGTCTGGCAATGTGAGACTAGGCAAACGGCTACATTAAAGAACCAATATTTAGCCTCATACGATAATCAGTGCACTATTTTACCATTCACTGTTTTATCTCTGAATGATGAGTCAGAGATAATACAGTGAATGGGGATTTGACACTTGTACAATTTAGTTGAGCTTCACTCTTAACATGTCATCACAGCTGAATATAGACTCGAACCATGGCATATTTAAAGGATTTGGAATAGGACATTCTGTTCTATGAATAAAATCAAAGAAAAAGACAACTTCATTGTAAACTGTTACGTACACTCTAAAAAAATAACCCAAAATGGGTTATTTTTGACCCAACTCCTGGGTTAAAAAGGGACCAACTAATTTCAGGGTAATTTCAACCCAGAAAATTGTGTTATTCTTTTTGACCCAACTGCTGGGTTAAATAACTGACCCAAATGTTGGGTTAAAATTACCCTACAGTGTAGTTAATATAACCCAACTTCTAGGTTAAATACCTGACCCAAATGTTTGGTTAAAATAACCCAACATTGTAGTTAATATAACCCAACTTCTGGGTCAAAAGTCACAAATAACCTAACTTGGGTTACTATGCTAGTATGCCTTATTTCAGAAAATAAAACTTTGTTTCAGGGACTGTTCGTTATGTATTTAAGGGGTCACCAGAGAAGTACAGATAAACATACTTTTTTTTTTTTACAGCCACGAAATACACACCTAAACCTTTGCATTCTCATCTGACGCATCACACTCCTCTGTTATGGTATGTGTGGCAAGTGTCTGAGGGGGGCGTTCTTCTACAGGGGTAGAGAGGGAAGGATGTGTTTCTTCTTCCTCTTCTGAATTTCTGGCAGACTGATGTGTATGTTATAGGGGCAAGGGTTTAATATATGAACTTATTTCTTCTATTTCTTAGTTAATATATCCATGTTTAGAGGGTGTGTCACTTGATGTCTCCTACAAATACTGGTGATACTGTTTTATCATAATGTACACAACCCACAAGTGTGATTGTTCATATTATAAACTGTTGACATGATAATATAATAACTCTATAAAATATACCCCTCCAACAAAAAATACATTATATATATATATATATATATATATATATATATATATATATATATATATATATATATATATATATATATATATATATATATATATATATATATATATATATATATATATATATATATATATATAATAGAGAGAGAGAGAGAGAGAGAGAGAGAGACAACCCTATAACCCAGAACATGGGTTACTCTTTGAAAAATAACCCAGCAACCCAAACAACCCAGGAATTGGGTCAAAATATTAGCCCTATGACCGAGACAATAGTTACTATCTGAAAAACTTAACCCATGTTTTTAACCCAACACAAATAACCCAGAAACTGGGTTGAAGAAATAACCCAGGAGTTTTTAGAGTGTAGGTGGGATACGCCGTCTGTTGTATTCATGTTTTTTCAGCCGAGCAGTAAGCCAACGGAAGCTATTTCTAATTATTTTTTAAAAGTGTAATTGTTTCCTTAAAAGACAATCAATGAGAGGACTTTTGGAATCCAAAACCTATACCAGTCCTTTTGTCGTATCGCCCGCGACAGACCCTCCTTTGTTGGGAAGGAGGTGTCAGAGTATTGGGAATAGAAACCCTGATCTCCATCAGCCGCTTGAGCCCTTGTTAGGTCTGCTCACGGGACCAATGTCTTTGTTTGGCTCCGTCCGACGGAAGCACTAGGAATCTGACCTGGCTAATTGGCGCTGACTCATCAAAAGACAGTCACAACACAGGACTGAGACATCAGACGGAAGGCAACATAATAGGTCCGCAAATGTAGAGCAGACATAATACTCTTTACCAACATAAAAACACAGAATTCCATTTTCCAAGTAAAAGGTCTGCCTTTGGCAGTAGCACTGGCAATGCCTTTAATATAGTTAGTATCACTGATGTACAAAGGGGTTGGGGATGGCATTCTTTCACTTTTATAGAGTACAAACATCAGTACAGACAAAAAAAGAAAACTCCCGCACACTGTCTAACTTGCAAAAAATATATAAAGTTTAATAGCAGGCAACATTTCGGTACTAGATCATCTTCAGGCAAAGAATCAGTACAAACGTAAAGCAAAGATCATTTATAGGAATTGTCAGCTGTGCAATTAACTTGTTTGAATGTTTACGTGCTCTTGGTCTATGTGTAACGTTTTTTTTTTATTATGTAATACTCCACATTTGTAAACCACAGCTTAGATTGACAATGCAATATTAAAATATGCAACAGAAGATAAGTTGAACGTTATTTGCTTGTGCTTAGGGGGGAGTAAACCTATTCTACAGATCAAATTTAGTTTGGATTTTAAGATTACATTTGACTTTTTTTTTTTTTTTGACATTTCAAACATATGCATGACTCAGAAAAGCACCAGACTAGGTGGATTTAGCGCATTACTGTGGCCAGTCTTGGTCTGGCCTTGATAGTGCCAACACTTGCCTATAGATATGAATAGAAACTGGGAGAGGGGAGTTCAAACAGTGAACCCTGTGCAGCAGCAGCAGCAGCAGCAGCAGTGGCCTGGATCAGTTTCAGGCAGGTACAGTCTGTGCTTGACAGTCAGAGGAGGCCTCGGTGAAAAGCCGCGACCCAGCTGAAGCAGAGTGCTACATGTGGGCTGGGAATTGAACACGGCCCCGTTGCTACTTTGCCGACAAGCCCCGAGTAATCACACTCTCCAGCTCGGCGCCGCCAATTAATTCAACCTTAGTTTCCCCCCGCAACACGCACACTCCCAGGGCTGAGGTGGTATAAGAGGAGGGTTACCCACGTGACACCCAGCTGCAACTGTAATGACTCTTGCTTGGTGTGGGGAGTGGGAGGGGGGATGTGAGTGTGTGTGTGTGTGTGTGAATGTGTATCTATGGGCCTTGTTTGGGTTAACGGGGGTTCTGAATGGTTGTGAGTACATACAGGTTTGTCTGTTATTTATCTCTAAGACAGCCTGGGTTCTTTCAACTACTACACTCTGCATAAAATTAATGTATTTCATATTCTTAAGCAGACCTGCATTTTTTACTTATTCATGCATTTTGTCCTACATGCTGATGCATGTTACATGCATACATTATGCTCCCCTCTGAAATATTTCAGCCTCCACAAATGGGTACCTCATTTAAACAAAATTGTGAAATAACCCAAAGTCGCAATTATAATGACAGAGTACAAAGATTTGTCCCACATTATATATTACATATTTAGGACAGTCAGTAAAATACAGTGTGCAATGTGATTCAGTGCATGTGATTAATGTGTATGTGTGAAGCATAGCTCTGTGCAGATAGTGTCAAAGAGAGTGTGGTAATGGTCGCTATTGAGCGCTCATTGTGTTTCATATTATCTGCCTCAGTGCACACATACATATTTTTCTTCAAAATGAAATGAACACACACATACTGTAATGTAGTGAACACACACAGGCGCACACACACTTCTTTCATTAAGGATGACATTGCATCAAATTGCATCCTTCCTCTGGGCACTCTGGGGCTAACCTTTATCCCTAACCAATACATGTCTAACGCCAACACCCTAACATGACCCTAGACTTGAATGGTGTACCTAGAGTCCCTAGAGTCTCCACATGTGACTGTATGAATACACTTTACTACAAACACAAGAAATGTGGGCTGTTTTCATTAAGTTGAAAAGACAAACTTATTGTGTATTTACTTGTATATACTGTATATTTATTTTTCATTATTATTATTATTTTTATGGGGGGAGTCAATTGGTGTTGGAGTTGTTAGGCTTGGGAGTGCTGTGTGTATGTGTGAATGTATTTTCTGCATATTTGTCCTAAGGACCCCCTCGGAAATTAGATGAGTCATCCCAAGGGGTTTATCCTTCTAATTTTAATACTCTTAAGTACATCACATTACCTGGCATTAAAGATTCAGTCTGGTGATATTCTATATGTTGTATTATTGTCAAGAAATCCCACAAAAAGACCTAAACCAACAATGAATCAGTCCATCTCTCAATGCTCTGATTTCCCTATCGTTTCAAGCACTTTAGCACCAATGCCATTGGTTTCTACTGATGACATACATGTTAAATGGCTCACATATATATTGTTTAATTTAAAAAAAAACGCTCAAAACTTTCCTAAAACTACTATCCACTGTAGTTTTAATGAAACGTCACTCAAAAAGGAGGAAATAGTGCAGTAGGGGACTATAAAGTCAGTCCTCACAAGCGCAGCTAAGCCAGAGCAGACATGTGGACTCACACTAGGGCTGCACAATTAACCGCAATTTTATCCAAATTGCAATATGGACTAGTGAAAAATCCAAATTGCAGGCGGGGGCGCAATATTTGTTAAAGGCAAAATATGTGTTAAACCATTCTGAATGAAGTATTGTGGTGTTGAAGAGATGTCCCGTCCTACAACTCCTATCCTACAGACTACAGAAAACATATTTCTTTAGTACAGATCCTCACAAAAATCACACTATAATCATTTTTTAATTAACTTTTTTAATTTTAACATTTTTCAATGAAAATGAGAATAATGATACAAAAATGATAATGTCCGCAATCACAATATCTGTCAAAATAATCGCAATTAGATATTTTCCTCATATCGTGCAGCCCTAACTCGCACAGAGCCGTCTGTACACCGCAGGCTGTCAAAACACTGTCAATACTCGGAGTCCTTCAGCACTCCAAACAATAACATCTGAATAATGATTTCTAACGGAACACAAAGACACGCTTAGGTTAACACAAATGAAAAAGCACGCCAAAACGCAGTCACACTTTGTACCAGCTGTTCACTAATTCAGCAGCAAACGGTGAATTCCAAACTTTGGAGCGGGGGCTTGCCTGCCCCTCGGCTCTTTAAACTCCTCGTCGGAGCACCAAACAGACCACTGACCCTCTCCTGTTTCCACACAGTCAAGGGTGCGGCTTTTTTTTTTTTATTTTTTTTTTACATTTTAAGTATCATTACTCAAATTCAGTTTCCATGGTGACACTTGAGGAGGTGTTTCTGCCCTTGCCACTGAACAAAAAAAAAGATAGGTAATTGGTAGTCTCCCTTTGTTTCCGTGGCAACAATTGCTAAGCCCTACCATCCGCTTCATTTCTCCCCTTGTCTTCTCGTCCTGGTCTTTAATGTAAAGGTGAACGTGGACCTGTCGTCCCTGTTGGACAGCGAAGACAAAAAGTCCAAGAATAAGAGGGGGGTCCTGCCCAAACATGCCACCAACATCATGCGCTCCTGGCTCTTTCAGCATCTCATGGTGAGGCAGAGTGTGTGTGTGTGTGTGTGTGTGTGTGTGTGTGCGTGTGCATGTGCGTGCAAGCGTGCGTGCATGCGTGTGTGTGTGTGTGTATTCATCTGAAATGGTCATACATGTTGGTGTTATGAGATGGCAGCTGTAGAAGCAGTGAAGGAAAGGATGATGAATGAATGAAATCTTTATTTCGAAAATATGTACAGTATATATATACTTTGTATATATATATATATATACTGTATATATATAATGTATAAACAAATAAAAAGTATAACAAAAGAAGAAGAAATATATATATATATATATATATATATAAACCGTATATAATGTATGAACAAATAAAAATTATAACAAAAAAAATTTAATTAAAAATGTCAACATAACAAAAAGGGATAGGTAAGCCATGCTTATCAGGTCTTATCACTCTCACATATTGAGAGTAAAGCAGCTGAAGAGGGGGGAGGTTTACTGACTGGTCTTAGAGTAGTACATTTCACTGTTTTTCACATGAGAAGTCAGAATCAATTAGGTTCTGGCACTCGGATGCTATAACAGAAAATTGTTAGCAAACTAAGCTGCTGTTTCCTCCTTCTTTCAGCACCCGTACCCGACAGAAGACGAGAAAAGGCAGATTGCAGCACAAACAAATCTAACCCTTTTGCAAGTCAACAACTGGTAAGATTCTGTGTTCCTATAAACGACCAAGGCCATAAAGTCCTCACGTGCCCATTTGGACACAAATAGACACTGCTTTCTACTATTGTAGTATAAATGTGTGTGGCGTGGAGGTTTGGTTGAACTGGAATATACTGCAGCTCCTCAGCACATTGCTGGCACTATGGTGCCATCTCCTGGTCTCATATATCAAGCACACATGAGACCATATTGCCTTTCTTGACAGTAACACTCTTCTTTTATATTTTTGTTCTCGAGAAACAGACTCTTTTTTTTTAGATAAAAGATATTTGAGTATACTTTTGAAAATTGGGGTTGAAAGTGCAGAATTTGCTACTTTGCTATCTCTAGAAATGGAGATTTGACCTTTTCATCCATTGATGGGTTGAAATGAAAGATGGCATTTGTGAAAGGATTTTTTTGGTGGGAAATATTTTGAAATTGCATGTAACTGCATGTTTTGTATTTATGATCATTTACATTTCTGTATTCACTACGAGTAAATATGGTAGAGTGCCCGCCCATAGAAAGAGGCTTAGTACTCCAATCTGCAACCCTTTGCTGCAATCTCTCTCTCCTCTTTCAAGTCTAAGCTGTCCTGTAGGAAATAAAGGCCTAAAATGCCCACAAAATTATCTTTAGGAGTATATATTATCCATGTACTCAAGGCTGTAGTCAAGTCCCCCTTTGTTGAGTCCAGGACATGTCAAAGACCAGGACTAGTCAAGACCCAGTCCAAATGAGGGACAGTCAAGGCCGAGACAGAAATAAAAGAATCCTCTTCAAGACCATTTACTTACCTGTTCATAGTTTATGTGATGTGAGAGACACTATGTCTTCTATTTTAAGATGATCATTTTGCTCTATTATTATTTGTGATGTGATAAAAAAGAAAGTGCATTGTTCCCATTCTTGAGCTTATCACGTGTCTTGAAGAATCCATAGTACACAGTGCTCGCTGACATTGTGTCTGTGGCCAAAAAAATGAATAAAAGATTGATGGCTGATGTTTGTCGCAGCCAGGCGTGTACCAGGCGACCAGCGCCGATGCCCGTTCTAGATGGATTATGAATTAAACCAATACCTGTTTTCTGAACGAGCGAGCGCCCTTCATCAAAGGTTTTGTTTTGGAAAAGGAAGTTAATTTAGAAAAAAAGCATCTAGTGCTGGACTCGGTCGAGACCAACTACAATATTTGGCGAATCCAATGGTCAAGTCTGAGACAAGTCCGAGTCCAAATAGCGACGAGTCCGAGACAACAGAAAAAGGCCTGCATGTACTGTTTTTAAAAACAATGTTAACATGATGACGGTAATGTTGTTTTGTATTACTGGAATCTATGGAGATATACTGTACAGTGAAAGTCCCATTGCTGATAAATGGACTGTATATAATATATCAGACAGCACGCTGATGATATTGATTTATCATGCCGTTCCGGACTTCTCTCTGTGGTCATTCTTAAAAATAGAAATTAATACATTCATTCCAAATTTCGGAAACACTTTACTTGACGGTATCTACATAAGAGTGGCATGACACTGTCATGACACATGAACTTTTAACCCTAACCCTAATCCTAACCCTAACGCTAACCATAACTTGTCATGACAATAACCGAATGACACTTACTAAAAGAAGCGTATGTCATTAGCGTTTATGACTTGTTTATAAAGTTTATGACACCTTTATGACAGTGTCATGTCACTCTTATGTAGATACCTTCAAGTAAAGTGTAATTCCAAATTTCCTCTTGTTTTCTTTTCTAAAATACTATATCTGCCAAGCTGATTCATGATCGATAATAACATACATTGTTTTCACTTGAAAATTTGACTGTGTACTACATCACTCCCACCACCTCAACCCTTGTCCTTTTCTTGTTCTCAGTGGTGGAATGTAACTAAGTACATTTACTCAAATACTGTACTTAAGTACACATGATGATGTACTTGTACTTTACTTGAGTCTTTTCTAATCATGCCACTTTCCACTTCTACTCCGCTACATTTCCGAGATAAATATTGTACTTTTTACTCCACTACATTCATCTGTTACAGCTTTAGTTACTAGTTACTTTAGTTACTCCACTACATTCATCTGTTACAGCTTTAGTTACTAGTTACTTTAGTTACTCCACTACATTCATCTGTTACAGCTTTAGTTACTAGTTACTTTAGTTACTCCACTACATTCATCTGTTACAGCTTTAGTTACTAGTTACTTTAGTTACTCCGCTACATTCATCTGTTCCAGCTTTAGTTACTAGTTACTTTAGTTACTCCGCTACATTCATCTGTTCCAGCTTTAGTTACTAGTTACTTTAGTTACTCCACTACATTCATCTGTTACAGCTTTAGTTACTAGTTACTTTAGTGACTCCACTACATTAATCTGTTACAGCTTTAGTTACTAGTTACTTTAGTTACTCCACTACATTCATCTGTTACAGCTTTAGTTACTAGTTACTTTAGTTACTCCACTACATTCATCTGTTACAGCTTTAGTTACTAGTTACTTTAGTTACTCCACTACATTCATCTGTTACAGCTTTAGTTACTAGTTACTTTAGTTACTACACTACATTCATCTGTTACAGCTTTAGTTACTAGTTACTTTAGTTACTCCGCTACATTCATCTGTTCCAGCTTTAGTTACTAGTTACTTTAGTTACTCCGCTACATTCATCTGTTACAGCTTTAGTTACTAGTTACTTTAGTTACTCCACTACATTCATCTGTTACAGCTTTAGTTACTAGTTACTTTAGTGACTCCACTACATTAATCTGTTACAGCTTTAGTTACTAGTTACTTTAGTTACTCCACTACATTCATCTGTTACAGCTTTAGTTACTAGTTACTTTAGTTACTCCACTACATTCATCTGTTACAGCTTTAGTTACTAGTTACTTTAGTTACTCCACTACATTCATCTGTTACAGCTTTAGATACTAGTTACTTTAGTTACTCCACTACATTCATCTGTTACAGCTTTAGTTACTAGTTACTTTAGTTACTCCACTACATTCATCTGTTACAGCTTTAGTTACTAGTTACTTTACACATTCAGATTTCTGCTCACAGAACCCATGTAGATTATAAAATCTGATGTTTGATTCTAAAGTAAACTAGCCAACAATATGACGGCCTACAAGTCTAGCTGAGATGGTTATGAAATTACACAACTGTTTGGTGGCCGGGTTGGCTCACTGGTAGAGCAGGCGCACATATACTGAGAGGTTTATGCCTCGATGCAGAGGTCCAGGTTTCTAATCCGACCTGTGACAAATTTCCTGCATGTCTTCCCTCTCTCTCTCCCTTTTCTCACTTAGCTGTCCTCTTAAAAAATTAAAGGCTAAAAAGCCCAAACAAATTATCTTAAAATTAAAAAAAAAAAACACACAACTGGTTGGATCCTTTACTCTTTCTAAAATGGAAGGATTTTTTTTTTTTTACTTTAATGCTTTAAGTACATTTTGCTGATGATACTTACAGACTTTTACTTAAGTAACATTTTCACTGCAGCACTATTTTCTTGTAACAGTGTGTTATTAGTTATTTTACTTAAGTAAAGGATCTGAATACTTCCTTCCACCGTTGCTTGTTTTCACAGGTTCATCAACGCCCGCCGGCGTATCCTCCAGCCCATGTTGGATGCCAGTAACCCGGACCCAGCTCCTAAAGCCAAGAAGATGAAGTCCCAGCACCGTCCGACACAGCGCTTCTGGCCGGACTCCATCGTGGCGGGAGTTCTGCAGACGCACAGATCAGTAAACAACTCGGACAGTAAGTGGTAACCAACACCAACACTAACAAGACAAACACACCCCAAGTTGTTACCTCAAACTTGTGTTTTTGAAATATCCCCACTAGATGTCACTATTGACTCTTTCCTTTCATGTATGTGAGAAGATGTGAAGGCAAAAGTCAAGAACACTGAGAATAACATTCTTAACAAAAATCAGCATTTAAAACATGATTTATTTTAATAGCTTAGTATTCTATGCACTAAAAAAGTATGTATAAAGGCTTTAGGCTACCCTACACGTTATTGTAGGCCCAGTTTAATATGCAACTTCGTTTAATACAGTATATGTAGCAGGAGGTCCCTGATCCATCTCTCTCAGTTAAGGGTTCCTTGGCTTAAGTAAGATCTGAGCGTGTGTTTGAAAGCACGAGGGTTCCAACTCTCTTGAGAATAGTTAGATAAAGAAATAGTTTGCAGTCATCCAAGGCCCATTTTAGGTCCGAGATTTTAGCCATTGGGTGTCATTTCTTATCTGCAATCTCCATCACTGCAGCTGTATTAACAGAGCAGCAAACTACCCTCAAACCCAAACGCCACTCTCATCATTTTAACTGAACCAATTTACTTTAGTATAGTTTTCATGTAGCGGAGTATTTTGGAAAATGGAGCTCTGCTTTCAGTCAATAGTAAACTGCACATACAGTAATGAATAGTTAAATTGGTTTTATTCAGCGTAAGAACTGCCGAATGCATAACACTACAAATTCTGATATGAAATAATATCCATGATAACCACCATTTTAAACTCCAAATCAACTTAAAGTGCAATCAAACGTGTCTCCATTATTTTTGCCACTGTTATTTAAGTCAGGGGTTCCCCACCTTTTTGGTCTGAGGCCCGCCCACAGCCCTGTCAGATAACCTCTTCATTGATTCCCAATGTGTGTTCCAAATACATAAAACTATTCATTATATAAAAGTGGATATTAGTTTTTTCATAGAACTGAACTGTCCATATTAAGGAGTATGGCCGCCCCGGTAGCTCACCAGGTAGCTGGCATGTTGGGGGGAGGGGAGGGTGCCATTAGGGCTGAGTCCTAACTGTTTACCCACACTCCTTTGCTGCAGCTATTCCCCTCTCTCTCCCCATTCCTGTCTAAAAAATTAAATGAAAGCTCGGTTTGATCAGCATCAATGGTTCTGCTGCTAAGCTAAAAGCTGAATAGTTCAGACATTCATCTAAAACTATTCGAACCATTGCTAATCATTTAAACTGATTAGTCAGCACTTTTAGCTCTTTATTTCTACCATTTATTTACTTCTAGTAGCTACCTGTTCAAACCTCTGTGCTCGCTTGCTGACTAGTTTTCACTCACTCTTACATTTAACACGTAGTGTTCAGGCGTTGCAGTTGACTTCATGTTAATATGTGGATATATTCTTTAAATGTACAGTATATTTTTCAAATTAGTTGAGCTACTCTACGATGATGATGATGATGAATAATTTTATTTTGGTTAACACATGAAATAATCAATTTTGTCCCCACAATTTGCAACCGTAGATAACCGAAAAAGGAATTGGCTGAAGCCAAGGCTTATTTGTGCCTATCCTTTTGCTTAGCCGATCTTTCCACGTAACCCCCTGGCTGCGGCAGAAGTACCCCTGGGCTACAAGTACCCCTGTTTGGGAATCACTGTTTTACGTCATTAAAATGGCCTCTTTTGGCCACCGTACCTCAGCTTCTTTAAAGTAAATTTAGTGTGTGCACCACAGATGACTGGAGAAGTCCCGTCTGTATTTGGATGGATTTGGTCTGTTTCTGGCTTTATACCTACTCACCCCCTCTCTGTCCCCCCCCCTCCCCCAGACCCGCTGAGCATGGACAGCCTCCAGTCCCTGTCCTCAGACTCGGCCACCCTGGCCATGCAGCAAGCCATGCTGGGAGCCGACGACTCCATGGACGGCAGCGAGGACGAGGAAGAGGAGGAAGAGGAGGAGGAAGAGGAGGAAGGAATGGAAGAGGAAGAGGAGGACGAGGAGGACGGAGAGGAGGAAAATGAGACGGGGAGACAGATGGCCAGCGGAGGAGGAGGCGGGGGAGGAGGAGGAGGAAGGAGAGATCTGCGCATGGAGCACCGAGAGGAACTGGAGTAGGCCACCACAGGAAGAGACTGTATGAACTTTGACCTGAGCTGTCCCCAAAATACGCCTCATTCAAACTGGGACAGCTCTGATGAGAGGGGACTCTGGAGAGCACGCGTGGCATATTAGGTTTTGTCCAAATTCATCAGAGACTCTAATGCAGAGCCACCATGGAGTGTAACGATGAATAGGTGTTGTTTCATTTTTACTATTGTATGTTCTCATGCAGTGAGCTCTTGAAATATTCGGATAGTAGCAAATTTTTTTTTACTCTATAGCTCCTGTTTTTGTATGGACAGAAATGGCACAAAGGCTGGAAAGATTTTACCGCCAGTTTAAAATGAAGACGTTTGAACCACTTTACAGTAACAGTTGAAGGAGTCTGATACTCTCAGAAAGCCATGACATTTTTAAGGCTGTTAAACGAGAAAACAGGAGAACGATGAGCCTCGAGAAGTTGCACATGCACATCACCAAACTGCAGTAAAAAAAATTTGCACAGTGAGATTTTTTGACTGTACATGAAAAACAACTACTCAAATTGAATGTAATCTTGGCACCATGAAATGAGTTACAAAAAGCAGCTTTTGAAAAAGTGCTCTCAATTTTCCAACCGACCGTCTGCACGTTAACTTTGCAGTCCTTGTGTCATTTTGCTTCCTAAAATAAGAGCGAGGAGCTAAAAGAAAGCTGAAATGCCGTCCAAATATCTGCAGAAGTGACTATATGCGTTTGGCTTCCACTGCTGGGACATCATTCACGCCTTTTAAAATGACTCATAGGTTCTCAGGTCGAACGGCACTCATTCGGCGTGTTTCTTCCTCATGAGCGGGACACTTGACTCATTGCTGCAGCAAACCTTTTAGAGCATGACTTTAAAACAATGTTAGTTCATCTTTTCAATCATTTTTCTTCTCCCACGAGCAAAGAAAAACGTAGTGAACCCGTGTATGCTGACTGCACATATAGGTAGGTATGTATATCAGATTTTTCATATGTTTGCATTCTGGTGTTGAAGGGGTTTGCATATTTATTCTATTTTCTTTTCTTTTTTTTGCGTGGCCTCAGAAGGTAGCTCAAGGAACAACATGACGATGACAGTTGCTTCTGCATATACGGTAACCAGGGTGCGATTTGTCAAAAAAACGGGCGGGGGTCATGCACAATAAAACAAAACATGCAAGAATGAAATCCCCCTTCCAATAACAACACTTAAATATGCACTTCAATATTCAATGGAAAACACAGCGCTTTCAGCCCGGAAAGCGGAGTTCAATTCACGCCGAAAACAAAATACGTTCACCAAGGAAAACGCTCATTCGATCGTTCCTCGTGGAATGTCATAATCCAAATCACGATCTTTTTTATAACGAGTCGTTTTGGCGCCTAAACTTAACTGTGATCGCCGCATGACGCTCACATTTTTCGGGCTAAACTCCACTACCACGGCCCCTGAATGGACCATCATCTGGCGGTGCCTGTAGCCGGCTCTCAGTCACCTGTTGGCGGCTAAACAACTGCTAAATACAACCAGCAGCTGCTGCTCTTATTTTATCGTTCTATGGAACTATAGACTGTTCATGTTACAGTGCTTTACTAAGTTCAAAATACTTTAAGGTATATAATATATGGTCTATTGGTGAAGTAGCATTGATCACTTTGAGGGGGTGGGGGATACATTTTGTCCCCACTGGGGATATGTAAACCAGAACAGGTAATATCCCACGCATCCCCCCACCCGCCCCGGAAAATCGCACCCTGACTGTAGGTTTGGCAAACTTTCTGAATAATGCTATGTGTTAGCCGGTGGCCATGAACATACTTGACTTCAACCATCAAGTCGGTCTTTTGCTTGCTAGTGTTTTGTTTTTTTGTTGTTGTGACCTTTGTGATTCTGTCCCAGAATAAGAGCATGGCGAGCACCGCCAGTCACTCCAAACTGTCTCCGCCACAGCTCAACACAGAGGGAAATCACACAGAGACGCCCAATGACTTTGGAATCCCCAACCCGACAGATCCAGCGTCTTTCACAGACAAACTTTTTCAAGGAGACAAAAAGAGACAGAAAGACAGGAAAGAGACTCAGTGGAAACGTCTCTTTCAGTTTCACGTGACGGATTTTGAAGAAACTGTGAAACAATCTCAGCTCTCTGTTTTGTACTAAAACACGCAAATGGAGTCGCTCGTTTCTAATGTGAAGATGTCTAGAAAAAGAAAAAAAAACATGTTAAATTGAATGTTCTGATTGTTCATTGTGAAGTATGTTGCTCATTAATATTTTTTTCTCGATTGCTTTTTTTTTTCTTTTTTTTTTTAAATGGATCTTCCGGAGCAAGTGACAGACAATAGGAACTATTTCTATTTCATTTGTACACTTGGTTGTCATAATCTATTGTGTTTCAATAGACTGATTTTAATAATTAAAACATGTAAAGGTACTGATTTGGACTTTGTGATATGAAAGTTTTGAATACGTTTAGGCTGAACAAACAAATCCAGGGCCATATATATATATATATATATATGTATATGTATGTATATGTATATGTATATGTATATGTATATATGTATGTATACAGTACAGGCCAAAAGTTTGGACACACCTTCTCATTCAATGTGTTTCTTTATGTTCATGACTATTTACATTGTAGATTCTCACTGAAGGCATCAAAACTATGAATGAACACATATGGAATTATGTACTTAACAAAAAAGTGTGAAATAACTGAAAACATGTCTTATATTTTAGATTCTTCAAAGTAGCCACCCTTTGCTTTTTTTGATAACTCTGCAAACCCTTGGTGTTCTCTCAATGAGCTTCATTTAGTAGTCACCTGAAATGGTTTTCAATTCACAGGTGTGCTTTGTCAGGGTTAATTAGTGGATTTTTTTTCCCTTAATAAAAAAGCAAAGGGTGGCTACTTTGAAGAATCTAAAATCTAAGACATGTTTTCAGTTATTTCACTTTTGATGCATAAATTCCATATGTGTTCTTTGATGCTTTCGTGAGAATCTACAATGAAATAGTCAAAAAATAAAAGGAAACGCATTGAATGAGAAGATGTGTCCAAACTTTTGGCCTGTACTGTTTATATGTGTGTGTATATATATATATATATATATATATATATATATATATAGGGAGATAAGACAAAAGCATTAAACAAAGAACAAAACACTACATAATTAACATGCAGGGTTTTTCCTGACTCTTAAAGGTCCAGTGTGTAAAGTGTTTAGTTGTTCATTATCAAAATCTGTGTTGCCCGTTCACCAACTTGTCCTTTTTTATGAATATTGACCACCACCATCAATTCCAAGTATTCCTTTAGGCTTGAAATTTTACATTTGCATTTGCATGAACTGGGGTAGACGCTCCATGTTCATGCTCCATCTTGAAATACGTTAGCCGGTAAGGGACATACAGGACATACTGCTCCACCTTAAGTGTTTTCCCTGTCACATGATAAACTCACAGGTGCTGCTAATGGGTATCGTAGCTTCCCGGCCCCCGGCAAGTTTGAAGAAGGAAACATGGAGGACCACACGTATTCAAAATCCAAATTTCAGGAACAGGAGTCTTCTTCGCCCAGAAAAAGAACAAGGATATTGAAAAGAGCAAGAGACCGGCTTTTTGAAGCGTGAAGGCTACCGTAGCTTTAATACTTACGTTGAACTGTGTGGAGATGATTGCAATATATAATCTCAACGCTAGATGGGAGAAATTCCTACACATTGGACCTTTAAATGTCCCATGACATGGTGCTCTTTGGATGCTTTATATAGACCTTAGTGGTCCCCTAATACTGTATCTGAAGTCTCTTTTATATAGACCTTAGTGGTCCCCTAATACTGTATCTGAAGTCTCTTTTATATAGACCTGTATCTGAAGTCTCTTTTATATAGACCTTAGTGGTCCCCTAATACTGAATCTGAAGTCTCTTTTATATAGACCTTAGTGGTCCCCTAATACTGTATCTGAAGTCTCTTTTATATAGACCTTAGTGGTCCCCTAATACTGTATCTGAAGTCTCTTTTATATAGACCTTAGTGGTCCCCTAATACTGAATCTGAAGTCTCTTTTATATAGGCCTTAGTGGTCCCCTAATACTGTATCTGAAGTCTCTTTTATATAGACCTTAGTGGTCCCCTAATACTGAATCTGAAGTCTCTTTTATATAGGCCTTAGTGGTCCCCTAATACTGTATCTGAAGTCTCTTTTATATAGACCTTAGTGGTCCCCTAATACTGAATCTGAAGTCTCTTTTATATAGACCTTAGTGGTCCCCTAATACTGTATCTGAAGTCTCTTTTATATAGACCTTAGTGGTCCCCTAATACTGTATCTGAAGTCTCTTTTATATAGACATTAGTGGTCCCCTAATACTGTATCTGAAGTCTCTTTTATATAGACCTTAGTGGTCCCCTAATACTGTATCTGAAGTCTCTTTTATATAGGCCTTAGTGGTCCCCTAATACTGTATCTGAAGTCTCTTTTATATAGACCTTAGTGGTCCCCTAATACTGTATCTGAAGTCTCTTTTATATAGACCTTAGTGGTCCCCTAATACTGTATCTGAAGTCTCTTTCCCGAAATTCAACGCACGGCAGTAAGCAAGCGTACAGTAAAGGCAATGACTCTGTCTTACCTTATTTGACAGAAATCTATATGCATTTACCTGTTTTTTCTGACAATTTGATGAACAAAAATGTCCATTATGCTTGAGTAAATTAAAATGATTGAATGAAAAATGATATTAATATTTAAAGAAATAACCGAAATACAGTTTGTTCAACTGTTGTTGGATAAATTACTCTTAAACACATTTGGAAAGGATTTGTATTGCTATTTTATTCCCAAATCTTAACATTTTGGTGCTGGTAATTTTCCTTTGGGGCTTGCTAAAACCTCTTTGGTGGGGGGAGCACCATAAATTTCTCTTTGCAGGAAAAACCCTGACATGAGCATTGTTCCCTGCTGCACATATCTTAGCCAGGATCACAATAGAGCAAGGCTTATGTGTGTGTGACACTTCCCAACCCTCTCAGGCCCTGCTACATTGTAGCCTATTTCCAGATGACAGAGTTAGTTTAGTCTAAATATTGGTTTAACTTCCCTCGTTTTCCTGTCCCATGTGTAGTCTCCCACCCACTGGTTACTGCCTTGCCTCTAGCCTTGTTATTTAAGTTGCTTGGAAGACGCCCGCCCAAACGCTCTCTCACCACCTACCATTAAAGAACCCAACAGAGCTCTCCACCACAGTGTTTCAACTTCGGAAATGTGGATACTGCTCCCTCGGAGTAAATGCTAATCACTCCTGTGGGTGTTTGCTGCACGAGCCACATTGTATTGTTTTTACACAGCTTGTATAATTGCATCCTTGCTTTGTGTTCTGTCAGCCTAAAAGAGGTCATTCTTTAATTGCAGCAACACTTATTAAATATCTGTTATTGTCTGCATCTGCTACTTTTCTCCTGCGTCAGCCACATTTTCCGGTAGGAGGAATTTGAATTGCAGTGGCCAATGTTGGGCTTCAAAATAACATATCAGGGGGTGATGAGGTGATTAGTACTTGACATTAGGAAGCAATGCTCAAACCCACTCATATGTGGGAGGAAATCACCATATTTATGAAAGTGATCTAATAAAAAAAAACTAGGGAGAGAGTATAGGCATCCCGTCTTCTATAATTATTGCACGGAGGACTGTTTGTACTGTCTGAACAGTATGAACACTAGAACATGAGAGCAAGTGGGATACAATGTGAAATATATGAATCCATCCCATAGTGCAGCCAAGGTGGGAGCTTTAATTGAGGCGGCGTGGGATGGTTGCTACAGAACTGTCCCATGCTACACCCTTTCACCAAATTTCATTAAAAGAATATAAAATGTGGACGTAGTCTCCGTGGCGTCACACAGGTTTCTGAAGAGACAAAAGTGAAGCTCCCGATTGCTCTGGCCACCGCTAACTTGGCAGTGCCTGGCATCGCCTGATCAAAATATGAGCAAAGAGGCGGAGCGTGGATGGAGCTGAGGTGGAATGAATGAAGCCTGCAGTCTATGCCCGGGTAGCTCACCTGGTTGAGCGTGCGCCCCATGAACAAGGTCCTTACCGCAGCAACCGCGGGTTGGATTCTGACCTGCGGCCCTTTGCAGCATGTCATTCCCCCTCTCTCTCTCCTTACATGTCCCCTTACCTGGCTTTAATGCTTGATTGCAATGACATGGATCTCGGTCTATTTTTAATTTTCTATTCTTATGTTTGAAAAAAAAGAAGTTTGCCTTGGACGCCCAGGCCTAACGACGCCGACGAATTGTGCTTGTATCTGTTATCAACAAAAAAACACTGTATGCTTCCTCATCAAAGGGTTCATATACTAAAAGCGATGCGATTGGTACGTTTGGGCACCGTGACGGTTACGTTCAGGCACCAAAACGACTTAAAAAAAGGTTTGTGGTGTGGGTTAAAATAAGTACTTCCAGGACCCAAACACCTGTCCCCCGGGTGAAAGTCCTGTGTGTTTGGTACCCATCCACTACCTCAACCTCAGATGTTGGCGCGAAAAAACCATTGTGTCGGTTTGTCCGATGTTACGGTGCCACTGCACATCAGCTGATGAGTGCCGCACACAGTCACGCTACTTACAGTATATCATTGATTTCCCTTAGTATTATATTTATATTTATTATATTATATTTCCCTTAGCTTTTATTTGTATTATATGCAGTTCTTTTGAATCACACAGCTTTCATGGAGAGAACAGATCGGTTGTACAGATGTCTCTCCCTCAGCTTTATCGCTAGTTCCTTAAAAGCATAAAAAAAAAAAAAAATCAGTAGTCTATCAGGCGTTTACAAAAATGCTTCAGCATAATATTTTCACGTCCTGGTCCACATAATAAACACTCCCTCATACAGTAGGCTACACATCAAATATTATAAGAACAGCTAATTTCTCTGGCCAGTAAACGGCTTCACTGTCCATATCACGGTGTTTGGTGTTTTAAGCCACCTACGTCGCTCTAGGGTTAGGGTTGGGGTAAGGTTAGAGTTAGTGGTTAAGGGTTATAATTCTATGGCACTGCCCCATTGATCCGAGGGAAAAAAAGGTAGATGGAAGTCTGAGGGAGTTGAATGGGCTGCTATTGAGAAGTGGGCAGTTGGGTTGGTAGTGTAGAGGCAGCTCTGTTTCTAAGGCACTAGGATTAGGCAATGGTTAGGATTAGGGTTAGGGTTAGGTGCCTTGACGTTAACAGTCGCAGCGCTGCCTTGAAGTCGACATTGGGGGCTTAAAACACCATCGAGCCCATATCACTGCTCGCCCTGGTGGATAGATAAATCATTGCAACTGGTTTTCCACACACAGCGCTTAGGGGCGTTACCAGTCGGAGGGAGGGGAAAATTTAGATGGCTTCATCTGTGCGTCACCTGATTACCTTCTTTGCTCCAGTTATAATTACTAGGGACACTAGAGGTCGCTGCATTACAGCAAACGTCAATGTTAGCCTATATATACGAACAGGGAATGTTCCTTTACACAGTGTTTCTCAGGGGTGCTTTCGAGTACTGCACGGTGTACATGTGTTTTGTTGTAAATGTTGGTTTAGTGGAAGTACATAACTTTTGAAAGTGTTTTGAGTACCAATACCCGCTTTGCATTACTTTTCCTCCACACCAGCTCTGTGAGAAAACAACATCACAAAGAGAGAATTTGGTTCTAAAAAAAAAAAAGACTTCCAAACATACCCACTTGATTTGTCAAGCTCACACTGCTAAAGCCTAATATTAACTCCGGCTGAATTTAAAATGAATTTTTACACCGAGCTATGGCTGTGGATTTTGTCCCCCGTCCCTTACATTTGAATCAGGTAAGAAAGATTTGATTAAAGCAATCAAACTCTGTTTGACATATGAACCTGAGATTACTGTTTTCAGAACAGATTTGAACCAATGACCAATGATCTTTTCTGGTGAAAAAAACAAACAATTCTGTTTGTGGAGATGCAATTTAACATAGATTCAAAAAAAACACCACAGTGGAGTTCTTCCCATCCAGACGTCCTGTCAGATCCATTTAATCAAATACAACTTTTACACACTGTTGGTTCTTCTCTCAAACATATATACTGCAATGGGCAGAAACATGAACATCCCTGTTGTATGGCACAGTATCTCAGCCAGCAGTGACGCTGAGGCTCAGTACAGCGCAGTATAAATAGTCTCAGAATGACAGAGGGCGAAAAAGCCACTGTCGATGGTTCGCTTGTTTGAAGTGGGCCACTGTGCTTCACAGCGTGGACACACACACACACACACACACACACACACACACACACACACACACACACACACACATATTGCGTTTCACTATCTTTGTGGGGACCAGTCATTGACATAATGCATTCCCTAGCCCCCTTACCCTAACCTTAACCATCACAACTAAATGCCTAACCTTAACCCTTAACCTAACCTTAACCATCACAACTAAATGCCTAACCTTAACCCTTACCCTAACATAACCATAACCTAATTCTAACCCTAATCCTAAAACTAAGTCTTAACCCTCAAACAGCCCTTTAAAGTTGTGGGGTCCAGCATTTTGGCCCCACAAAGCTGTCGGGACCCCACAAGTATACTGGACTCCTGGTTTTTGGACCCCACGAATATAGTTAAACAAGAACACACATACACACACACACACACACACACACACACACACACACACACACACACACACACACACACACACACACACACAGCATTGCCCAATGTTGAGTAGTTGAGGTCTGCTGCATACAGTAGCATCTGGGCGCCTACATGCTCCCAGATGTGCTCTTTGTAATTACAGCCAGACCCAGCTCGGCCTGGTCCAGCCCAGATCCAACCTCTCATTTACGGAGGCCCTCCCGGAATACTTAAGAAGCTTTCCAATACCGTGCAAGCCTTTAGAGGAACTCTGTGGCTCTGCGAACATATTTTCTAATTGTATCACCAAAGAAACCTGGAAGACTTAAGGTAAGATGGCTACAGCTTCCATCATATCTTGAGGATATCTCGCTAGAAAAAATGTTAATTGCTTTTCTGATTAAATTTCCCTCCACATTGGAAAAGCAATCCACTAACCCTAGAGGTTTTCTTTTATTATTGTAGATGTGTAGGTATTTCTGCTTTATGATATCACATATAGTGAAGAACACAGAGAAGATAAGGTAAAGAAAAGCAAGCAGCGGCATGGGACAGGGCTCATGAGTCTGATTTGTACTCCCAGCACTGAGAGCACCCAGGGCCTTAGCTTTGCTACTTGACTGTGTCAACAAATCAACCTTTTTTTCTTATCACTGGGTAGGAGTTCAAAATGTCCATCGCCCAGGCGGCGGCCAAGGCCATGCTATCTGATGCCCTGCTGCAGGGCAGCCCCGGGATAAACCGGATCAGCCACCTGGAGCTGGAGCTTCCTCTGGACAAGGTCATCAAGTTTGTGTCAGTCGGCCTTCCGCTGCTGCTGGTGTGCATGGCCTTCGCCCGCGAGATCTCCCTGGGTGAGCCATTTTCTGTCTCTATCCTTTAAAAAAAAAAAAAACTATGTTTTTCTGTGTCCTGCGTAAAGTAACCCAGTACTGTTTGTCCTTATGTTGCTTATTATTTACTTTCTAATATGCCTTTATTTGAACTTGTGATGAGGAAGAATAGCATACAAATACAGAAATAATTGTGGCCCTTTATTTATTCCAATGTTAACACAGGGGTTTAGACATTAATAAAATTTTTCATGTACTGAAGAAGTGACCCCAAAGGTGTTATTATTTCATAGCTGAGTTATGACAAGTGAGAACATCTGTGCTCTTTCCCAGCGGGCTAAGATACATCTCCTCATCCCTTACAATTCCCTTGAGGAAACTAAATATGAAGAGCAATAACAATGAGAGCTGTAATTACACGGCACTTTCCTTAACAAAATGAGCGTGCTGTAAAGCAAGAGGGAGATAACACCGATCATTACAGGAAGACATTAACTGCTGACTCCATTAAGACCTCCTCAGCAAAAACAGATGTAATGATGTGACAAAACAGAATTTCTGAAAACACAAAATCACATCATCGGTTTAGTGACTGTTGTGCTGTTTCTTTTACTGCCTGGAGAGTTTTTAGACCAGAGAAACATGTTTAGAAAAGACTGGGTGGTTTTTCACATCAAACATGCCCACAAGCTGTCTGCCTGCCCAAGGTCATTCAAAGAACAAAAAAGCGTAGCTGACAATCCAGAGTATACGTGGCAAGTCTGTAGCACAAGTCTATTGCTGTGGAGGCTGACTCCCCTTGACTTTGAACCAGACGTCGTGTCTCCAGAGCTGGTCTGCAATCAGCCCGATGCTCCTGATGCTAATTGCCATGGGGATGATTGAGAGCAACGTTCACTAACGCTGGCACGCTGTAATTACAAGGCAAAGTTCTTGTGTGGCAGCTCCCCTCTATTTGAGTCAAATGAGAGGATATGTTGATTAACATGATGTGGTGCAGGGGTACGTCGTTCCACTGATGGATCTTGGCTGCCTATCTGCTGGGTTGTCAGTTTCACAACAGAGCTTGATTGTGCTGCTGTCTGGAGTCTGGTTTACTGGCACCTGGACTCTCAGCCAGGGATGCTTGAACAAAGCATAAATGTGGGGATGATCTGCCAGTGATAATTGGGGAGTGGGAGTGGGAGATAGGAGCAGCGGCAGAAGTGTGGGTTCCCTCGCTGCGCCAAATGGCTCACAGGGGTGGGGAGTTGAGGGGAAGAAAAGATTTCATGAGCAGGCATCTGCCGTTTTCTATGTAGGTTGACTTGTCAAAGCATGCGCCCACACATGCACTCACAAGCAAAGTGGAAAATAGATTCCCACAGTAAGCTACATAAGAACATACAGTGGCATCAGTTAGTATTATAACCACAGCAATCACTGTAACTTAAACCTATTCCATCCGTATAGTGTTCCCATTAAACTCTTGGGGAGTCCTAAAAGCATACAGCCATTCAGTAACATTATGTTCTCTTGGCTCATTTGGTAACCTACAAATATATATCACATTAAAAATCTGTTTTCACTGATCTGTTTAGTGTTAACATGTAATAAGTTTACAAAGTGAAAAAGCCCAAAGTCCACCACAAAGGGACTTACCAATTCCAACAGAAAACACTGTTCACCAACTGCTCCAAACAGCTCTATTGTAGTCCAGCCTTTACTTCAGAGACAAACGTGGTCACTTTGTAACACGTTATATTGCGCCATCATACTCTGCTTCTGACTGGCTAGTAGTCCTTACCTAGGTACTGTCAGGGCACGCCCTCATACTCTGCTTCTGAGTGGCTAGTAGTCCTTACCTAGGTACTGTCAGGGCACGCCCTCATACTCTGCTTCTGAGTGGCTAGTAGTCCTTACCTAGGTACTGTCAGGGCACACCCTCATACTCTGCTTCTGAGTGGCTAGTAGTGCTTACCTAGGTACTGTCAGGGCACACCCTCATACTCTGCTTCTGACTGGCTAGTAGTCCTTACCTAGGTACTGTCAGGGCACGCCCTCATACTCTGCTTCTGACTGGCTAGTAGTCCTTACCTAGGTACTGTCAGGGCACACCCTCATACTCTGCTTCCGACTGGCTAGTAGTCCTTACCTAGGTACTGTCAGGGCACGCCCTCATACTCTGCTTCTGACTGGCTAGTAGTCCTTACCTAGGTACTGTCAGGGCACGCTCTCATACTCTGCTTCTGACTGGCTAGTAGTCCTTACCTAGGTACTGTCAGGGCACGCCCTCATACTCTGCTTCTGACTGGCTAGTAGTCCTTACCTAGGTACTGTCAGGGCACGCCCTCATACTCTGCTTCTGACTGGCTAGTAGTCCTTACCTAGGTACTGTCAGGGCACGCCCTCATACTCAGCTTCAAACTGGCTAGTAGTCCTTACCTAGGTACTGTCAAGACACGCCCTCATACTAATAATAATAATAAAGAGGAGCTTCAGCAATGTGCTGTACAACAAATATATGGTGTTTTTTTGAAAATTAAACCATGTAAACCTATTCTGGTACAACCTCTAAATACAATTATGAACCTGAAAATGAGCATAATATGAGCACTTTGAGTGTTTGTGAGACTTTGAGGACAGAGAATGTGACAGACAGCTTTATAAACCTTTTTAAGAAATTATATACTGTGACATGATTTCATTTTGGGCCTGCCAATAATGGATGGTGATGAACCAACCGCTGTTCTGCTCACTACTTCCACCATCTGGCCTCACCATGCTGGCATCCCATTAAAAATCTACTTTCCATTCAGAACAGGGTTTGAAATTGGCCTAAAATGTCATATAAATGTAGTGCACTGTTTTGAAAATGTTTTGAATGACCCACAAATACTTTTTTACTCTCAAATCAAATGCTTCAGGTACATTTCTTGGATACATTTTGGCCAATTTCCATATACTATTTGATATGAGTAGGTGACATTTAAAACATAGTACGCCTTGTGTTGCTGTACCTTATTGCTTTCACCAGCAGTAGGTGAAAGAATATAAATGTTACAATTAATATGGCTAACCATATGGGGCACTAACCAAAATAGTTTCAGTGTCTTTCTAAAAATACAAGCTGTGCACTCTTCTTTCTGTACATATCGGAGGCTACTTTTAAAATGAATATCCTTTATCATAACCTTAGCTGCCAAAATTATATTTTAGGTGTCACTGTCAATATGTTTAAAAATATGGCTGATTAATTACACACATACAGTATATACACGCCTGCAGTATAATTGGATCATGTAATGGTTGCCTATAATGAAGTGGACTGGCAGGAGAAATCACATCCTCACAGTAAATTAGTGACAGTGTGTTTCTACTTACAGCATTCAGGGCAGACGGTGGTTTCTACCTCAGGGCAGATGGTGGTGTTGTAAAAAATAGAAGCGCCATGTTTCTCTTCGAAGGCTCTGAATTAGGTGGGGCACACCCTTGGTGTGTTCCCTCCCAAGCTCTCTCTGTTTAAGGGTGGAGCACCCATGGGAAATGACAGATGGGTGCAGAGCATGGATTCAAGTGGTTGGACTACATGTGGTTATATCAAGGTGAACTAAATATAAGGTGACAGGGGCCAAATTTGGAATGGAGTCACCCAGGGTTTTAAATGCCAGGTTGCCATTTGGAAACATATGATTTCTCCAGTAAAAAACTCTGTACCACTGAAAAGGGCATGCAGAGGCTCAAATGTATGTGTCTAGTAGTGGACCTCCACTGTGTATATGTGTGTGTGTGTGTGTGTGTGTGTGTGTGTATATGAGATATCAAGTGCTTAGAGATCGCTCGCAGGCAAATTGATAAAGCAGAAAGTAATTCCCCATATTAGCGATAACGTTGCAAATCAACATTTGTTTATTCTGCAGGGCCTCAGATCAGCTGTTTCCCTCCCAGCAATTTCACCATCAAGCAGGCCAGCTATGTAGACACGTACTGCTGGGACTCTCTCATGCATCATGAGTTTGACAGCGCTGGGAACTTTGAGGAGCGCTCGCTCTGGGTTCACAAAGTAAGTTGAGAGATTCTGATCAAGGTCGCTTAACTTGTTATTCCCACCGGTTCGTTACCCATGACGAAGTTGCTGTAGTGTGAAGTAAGCTGAAGCCTTTTTTTCTTCTTAGTTTAACTTGCAAAACAGTTGAACATGTCAGTGTACCTCTTTAATAAGCAGCAGGGTACATGTTTTGTTGCTATAAACCATTTGCAAAGTATTCAGACAAAGGACATTTAAGGCCAAGTCACAAACTGGGAAAGTAGTTCTAAACCAGAACTTGTGGTTGTTCATTTGTAATACTGGGCTGTGAAGCTATTGTTTATTTAACTTTTTTTAGTGTAGTTTAGTTTATTTTGAACATGTTAAAAATAAAAAAAGATAAAAGATGAATAAGAACATGTACTGTACATTTCAGCACAAGCAAGAAAAACCATCAAAAACAAAATACTCTAAAATGATTGTAAATGATTCAAATAAGTATTTCCATGTTCTAAAAGGAGTAGGAAGAAGTTAAAAAACTGTCCTGGTCCTACCCCCTTTTTTTTACTGTTGTACTTTAAAGGCATTAAGATCAATTTCCAAAAGATGATTTTTGTATTCCTCTTTTTAGTCAACGTTAGCATGGGTTCATAAACTTATGCTGAGCACTGTACTTACGCGCACATATACACATGGATACACACATATATATATACACTTGTTTTCTTCTTTTCCAGCTATCATCTACAGGCAGTGGTGGAATGTAACTAAGTATATTTACTCAAGTACTGTACTTAAGTAAAAATGTTGAGGTACTTTACTTGAGTATTTTCTAATCATGCCACTTTCTACTTCTACATTTCAGAGAGAAATATTGTACTTTTTACTCCACTACATTCATCTGTTACAGCCTTAGTTACTAGTTACTTTACAAATTAAGATTACTGCACACAGAACACATGTAGATTATAAAATCTGATGTTTGATTCTAAAGTAAACTAGCCAACAATATAATGTCCTACAAGTCCAGCTGAGATGATGAGACCATTAAACACACAACTGGTTGGATCCTTTACTCTTTCTACAATGGGAGGAGAGTTCTGCATGGAGTACTTTTACTTTGAATACTTTAAGTACATTTTCCTTATGATACTTACATACTTTTACACAGTGTGGTATCAGTACTTTTACTTAATTAAAGGATCTAAATACATCCACCGCTGCCTACAGGTGTCCATGTTTCATCTGTGAGTTCAACTCATTTATGTGACTCTTCTTTTCTACCATTCCATGTGCCTCTCCTCTCTGCCCCCCCCCCCCTTTGCTCTCGTTCTCCATGCAGATGTTTCCTTACTCTCTTCTGGCCATGGCGGTGTTGATGTACCTGCCGGCTCTGATCTGGCGCCAGCTCGTCATGCCCTCACTGGGCTCAGACCTGCTCTTCATTATAGACGAATTAGACATGTCGTACAACCGCTCGGTCCGACTGGCCCAGAACATTCTGGAGATGCGCCAGACCACTAAGAACCCCCTCACATTTCAGGCTGAACTGCAAAGGTAAGAAACCAGCAATTGTTAGCTTGTAGTCAGTTGTGGAATGTAACTAAGTACATTTACTCCAGTACTGTACTTACATACAAATGTTGAGGTACTTGTACTTTACTTGAGTATTTTCTTTTCATGTCACTTTCTACTTCTACTCTGCTACATTTCAGAGAGAAATATTGGACTTTTTCCTCCACTACATTCATCTGT
Organism: Perca fluviatilis; assembly: GCF_010015445.1. NCBI lineage: Eukaryota > Metazoa > Chordata > Actinopteri > Perciformes > Percidae > Perca > Perca fluviatilis. Next base: position 33,017,184 of record NC_053127.1, read on the forward strand.
TACAGCTTTAGTTACTAGTTACTTTAGTTACTCCACTACATTCATCTGTTACAGCTTTAGTTACTAGTTACTTTAGTTACTCCACTACAGTCATCTGTTACAGCTTTAGTTACTAGTTACTTTAGTTACTCCACTACATTCATCTGTTACAGCTTTAGTTACTAGTCACTTTACACATTAAGATTTCTGCACACAAAACACATGTGAGTATAAAACTACACTATTTTGTTATAAATTAAACAACCCAATAATTCAGTATATAGGCCTACAAGTCCAGCTGAGATGATTAGACCATTAAACACACAACTGGTTGGATCCTTTCTGAAACGTGAGGATTTTTCTGCATTGAGTACTTTTACTTTAAGTACATTTTCCTGATGATACATTTAGTTAAGTAACATTTTCAATAGTAACAGAGTATTTTTAAAGTGTGGCATTAATACTTATACTTAAATAAAGGATCTGAATACTTCTTCCACTACTGCTTGTAGTACGAATATTTATTGCTCTTTATGTCTCTATCAAACAAAATGCTTCCACATCCATGTTTTCAGGAACACGCTCTTAAAGGACAATTCCGGCGCAAAATGAACCTAGGGGTTAATAACATATGTGTACCGAGTCGACCGTTCTCTGGAATATATTTTCATGCTAATTGAATGTGTCTGTAGCTTGAAACAAGCTACCACCAACCGGTGATTAGCTTGTAACGCTAGTATTCGCGGCAGAGGGTAAATCGCTATTTCTACACGACTAACAAGGCTCAAAATAGCACCTCACTTCCACGGCAGCATAATGAGGGGCCCTACTTGTAAACCGAAGCATTGAGAACTTTGGAAGTGTATAGACAGTTTATTAAAAAGATAGTTTAGAAAGACAGCGTTCATGTTTACATGCGGGCGGCATCTTGGGAAAACACTCACGATTAGTCAAAAGACAAACGCTGTGTTTGAGCTATGTTCCTGGTTACTGCTTGCACGGCGTTCGTCATTTGACTGGTCATGACTGTTTTCCAAGATGGTTTCTGCATGTAAACATGAACGCTACTGTCATTATAATCTATCTTTTTAATAAACTGTCTGTACGCTTACAAAGTTCTCAATGCTTTGGTTTATATGTAGGGACCCTCATTATGCTACTGATATAATTTCAACCTGGTTACACTACCGTTGAAGTGTGGTGCTATTTTGAGCCTTATTAGTAGTGTAGAACTAGCGATTTACCCTCTGCCCGACTACTAGTGCTACAAGCTAATCACCGGTTGGCGGTAGCTTGTTTCATGCTACAGACACATTTGATTAGGATAGAAACATATGCCAGAGAACGGTCGACTCTGTACACATATGTTATTAACCCCTAGGTTCATTTTACGCCGGATTTGTCCTTTAAGAGTGTTGATTTGGCCCCAAACTACAATGTGCCTTCTTACATTAAACATGACTGATTCCCATAGAGAAATTGAGTCATTGCGGCAGCAAATGAAGATGATATGCCAGTGAGAAACTGTCAGATCTTGTGCTGTCAGTTTAAATGTCTTGATGTTTCTCAAAAATGTGGTTTGAGAAAGTGGATAGTGATGTTTTCCTCTCAGCCATCGATAAACCCTCGTGCAAGGCTTTGAACAGTCTAAGTGGAGGACTGCTGTGGGTGTTGAGGCGGGCAGCCAAACGTAGGAGATTGTAGTTGGGTTGGGACGCTCCGGCTGGGAATGTGCATAGCTGCATGAACACGACGGAGAACATGGCGCTGAGTTTCTTCTCCTTTGTCCAATTGCAGGGCCAAGAAGAAGCGATACTTTGAGTACCCTCTCCTGGAGAGATACCTGCAGTGCAAACAGAACTCCTACTTCCTCGTTAGCATGCTTTTCTTGCGGGGCTTCCTGCTCCTGACCTTCATGACAGCTGCCTGCCTCTACCTGGCCTACTTCCACCTGTCCGCCTTCCTGCAGGACGAGTTCAGCTGCTTCGTCCGAACGGGCATGCTGCGGGACCAGAACTGGGTCCCCGAACTGGTTCAGTGCAAAATGATCGGCCAGTTGGTTTTTCAGGTAATAAGCGTGGCCAACGGTGCCATATACGCCCTGCTGGCTCCCATCGTCCTCTTCAGCCTGATCCGGCTCTTTGTGTGGGACACCACCTTCATCTCCGTCTACGAGCTCCTGCCGGCCCTCGACCTCATCAACCGGCGGCGACTCGGCTGCCCGCTGAACGACCTCAACGTCCTGCTGCTCTTCCTGCGCGCTAACGTGGCTCACCTGATGTCCTACGGGAAGGTGAGGGCCCTGTGTTCGCTGGCGCCGCCGCAGGTGGGCAATGCCGGCGCAGGCCAGGGACTGAACGCCATGCTGAGCCAAGAGGAGATGGAGGAGCGCGAAGAGGCCGCGATGGAGCTGGCAGAGGCGGTGGAGGAGGCCAAGGAGGAAGGGAAGTTCAACCTAGTAGACATCATGACCATTCTGGGAGCGGCGCAGGGGAGAGTGGTAAACTGCAGCGAGACGAGGCCTCTGGTGGAGGAGAATATGAGTCTCGGTACCGTAACACTTATCTACACACTCAAACGCATTCTGCTAGTGGCTATTTTCGTCTACATCATTTGGGATGTACAGAAAATCATTAAGTGACTTCCAGACTACACATGCAGTCTTTGAAAATACATAACAGGTGCTTTAAATATAAGATAGCATAAGCCGTTCTCACTGAACAGACTCTGAATACAGAATAAGGTCATTTAAATAAAGCTATGTTTATTATTATTATATCCACATGGACCTGAGGAGGTAGTTTGAGAAACATTTGCAACTGCAGGCAAATTCGAGTTAATTCAAATACCATTGTTTAGTCATTTTACTCTTTATTGTCTGGAACTCTATTGCCTTTGCTCTTTCTTTCTGAAGCCAGATTGAACTGCCTATATTTCTAAAAGAGTCTTTTAAGAGCACTGGCTAATGTAGGAGAGATAGATTTGTGGTACTTCCTAGCCCTAACTGCCCTCTCTGTCTCTTCACAGAGCCAAACCACCAGGGCTACCATGAGTTGAAGGAGACTGCACCATTTAGTCATTACTAGGCCTCCTATGGACTGAATCAATGTGATAACAATGGGGGGGTTGGTACAGTAGATTTTCAGGAGTACTGTATCCACAAAGACTGTGGACATCAATCAAGGGTTTCTGTGGTCTGAAGACAAAAAAAACAAAACTCTTTTGGAATTACAGGGCAAATTGTTCTGGCTAGAAATGTCAATGTATTTGGAATTGTCAGTTTTCAGCATGTGTGCATCTGTAGCTGCCACAGACTTTCTTTCTGTGTCCTACTGCGGTCCCATGTGTTGTTTAGGAGGCCAGCGGAGGCTAGAATTTGAAGGAGAGCACGCAAGAGAAAGTGGCTGTTGTAATTATGGTGAGAGAACACACAGCATAAGAGCAAAGTATAACTACACACAAAAAAACACATTTGTCATTGTGACTGGGTTAGACTGATCATTTGTGAGAGTTCTGAGAGTATGTACATCAATTGAGAGACAGAAAGACATTTTCAGTGGCAGCTATAGATTCCATTGACAGCTATATTATGTTCATGAACTTAATGAGAGGTAAGGTATTTGATATTATTGTACTACTTTTATTTTTTTGGCTTCCTTCTACTACTATTTACATTACGAGCAAACTAAACAATTTTTATTTGTCTGTGAATTAGCGAAGTGTATTCTGTGTAATTCTAAATAAATGCAGTTTGTGTAGTCACTGGTGTTTCCCTCATCCATATCCCCGATAATCCATGATTATATTTGTTTACATTTTTGCTGTCGTATCAATTTTGACAAACAATCTTCCAGTGTCCATACAGTAAATGCATCAGAAAGTCAAACTGAAGTATCCCATTTAAGGACGGCAGAGAGCCACTTGCTTTCTTAGTGCTTTTATTTTTAGTGCACGCAATTTCGGAGCTGGAGGGAGTCGAGCACTATGCTGGTTCTGTGCTCAGATGTCGGATACCTTTCTACAAAAGGTTGACATTGAATAAAGAAAATACTGTATATTATTGTCATCATTGTATGAGCTGTCACTGGCATCACAGTATTTACAAGCATGAAATAAAGTTTTTTAATTCAAAAGCGTTAATGAATGAGGCATGGGTTGTGTGTTTCGAACCCTAACCCTAAAAATATATGGAGACTGAGAGCTGTTTTTGGTCAACGTGCTTGTAATGCATGTATTAAACAGATAACACAGCAAGCAACTAATAGATAGCAAACGTGTGGCATCCACCATTAGCTGTGTGATGCAAACGCTATCTGAAGGGAGGCCTCGCTGGACTCTAATTAGACACCCATGCCTCTCCTACATGAAAAAAAATATATGTAGCAAACAGTTCCGCTAGTGTAACTATGTGTGACTATTTTACCAAATGAGCCCAGAATGACTGCTGTGCAGCAACAGTGAATTATCCACAGAGTAAAGCATGCAATTATTTTGATGTAGTCCTGGACACAAAGGCAGGCGAGTTGCCTGGTGGGTAATGGGGGCCATTGGTGTACAGCAGGAACGCAATGTAGATCTGAGACTTATAATGAACAAGTGGAAATCCAATTTAGAAGTCCAATTACAAAGGTGTTTTGCAGAATTTCAATGCAAAAAAAAATAAGTTATGTTCTGTCGTTTTATTATTGAAACAGGATGTCACAGGCCACTGAACACTTTATAATCAAGGCATTTTCAGCTCTTGGATATCCTCTATGTCAAAATAATTGTGGGGCCTCCATGCCGCTCCAGTCTAAAACTTTATAAAGAAAATCTGGTGATTAATCTAGTCATCAACAGTCATGCTTGTCAGATCATCATCCATCTGGCACAGAGCTAGAAAAAAAGGCAGACAGATGGTGATAATGAATGCTCTCGACTGTGTATTCGGAACAGGAAGAAACTTAATTCAGAGCTTAACACGAAGCCAAACATACTGTATAGCTGCAGTTTGTGATGGTGTTGTCGTTGTAGTAGCTGCAGCTGGCTGGCTCAGGCCACATGAGGGCATCATTGAGTCATGCTAAAACTAGACCGCTTTCATAGCTGAAATATTTAATTTAGGGCTGCATCACAAGTGGGGTCAGTGTTGATATTTATAATTCCTGTAATCAAAACAAAACGGAATGCAGTCTCATTCAAATCAGTCTTATCAGGCGTTCCCTGGGTCCAGACTCCTCTGCCAGAGTCTGGAAAAGCTTCTGTGCTGTAGCCAATTCCCCACGGTCAGTTAGTGTGAGGAGGCTGCTGTTGCTGTGATTAGAGCACTGTCTTTTTGGAATCAAGAAATTGCTGGCAATCTCCACGGAGTTCAGCTATGTCAGCAGCAGGCTGGACACCAACTTTCAGTGTTTCCCAAAATGTCGGGCATAATGCTCGAGCTTTAAAGCAGGATTCGATTTGGAGTGAAATTAGACGTCGAAGGCTTCCTCAGATTGCTCTACGCTGTCGTCCTAGCCTGCCTGGATAATGGTGATGACTAGATCCAAACAATGCATAACGCATACAGCTCACAGCGCAGCAGTGCAGGATCCAAGTTAATCTGTTCTGTTATACAGTTTGACAACTCTCTCTGCCCTAACCTTTTCCCCTAACCCGATGCGCCAGATGGCTTGTTAACACAGAACCATCTGAGAAGCAGTTATTAGAAACTGTTTGGAAAAAAAAAACAAAGATACCTGGCAGGTGATTGGATGAAGCATCTGTCTATCACGTCCGCGATTGTTCACCACGCTGATTGGTTCTGTCCGCTGCTATTTGGACACAAACGCAGTACTTGAAGGCCTGACAAGATGGATATGTGAGCCTGCGACTCTCGCGTGATCTTGTGGTAACTTTTCCCTCTCCAGTGGTGGAATGTAGCTATATTTTAATTAATTTAAGTACTGTACGTAAGTACAAATTTGAAGACTCAAGTACTTTACTGGAGTCTTTTCTTTTATTATTTCAGAGAGAAATATTGGACTTTTTACTCCACTACATTCATCTGTTACAGCTTTAGTTACTAGTTACTTTAGTTACTCCACTACATTCATCTGTTACAGCTTTAGTTACTAGTTACTTTAGTTACTCCACTACATTCATCTGTTACAGCTTTAGTTACTAGTTACTTTACACATTAAGATTTCTGCACACAAAACCCATGTAGTTTATAAAATCTGATGTTTGATTCTAAAGTAAAGTAGCCAACAATATAACGGCCTACTAGTCACGTTGAGATGATGAGACCATTAAACACACAACTGGTTGGATCCTTTACTCTTTCTACAATGGGAGGAGAGTTCTGCATTGAGTACTTTTACTTTTAATACTTTAAGTACATATTCCTGATGATACTTTCATACTTTTACTTAAGTAACATTTAAATGCAGGGCTTATACTTTTAACAAAGTATTTTTACAGTGTGGTATTAGTACTTTTACATAATTAAAGGATCTCAGGACCTGAGATCTCAGGATCTCAGGACCTGTACCTCAGCTCTACAGGTCATACATCTTGTAGATTGCACACTGTCCTATACATTGCACTGCATCTGTGAAATTTACTTTGCACTATTCTGTTATGTTGGTATTCTTATTTACATTATCATGACTTTAGTCTTGCATTGCCAGACCTACACTGCTTATATATATTATGGGGTAGGGGAAAAAGCACTCTGGCTTGTTTGTATTTCTATAATGTCTTGGGTGCCCTTGCAAAATAAAAAGCAAGTCATAATAACCCATCTCTTAGCGAAGATGGGTTATTATGAATCCCACTTGGTTTCTTGGCAAGACCCGCCTTTTGTAGCAGCCCGATTGGTTAAGGTTAGGCATTGGTTAGGTCAGGATAGCCCATTGGTAAGGGGATAGGACCTGAACAAATCAGTTTCCGATAACTGGCCAATCGTAGTGCTTGAATGCTACGCAGGGTGGGTAATAAGAAAGCATGTGGGATTCATCATAACACAGCAGGCATAGCAGAAGAGGATGGTCAATTTCTTCATTATGTGCTACTTTTATATACTTTGTTCTAATTTATAGCCTATTTTATTTTATTCTAATTTAAAATATTGTAATATATGTTCAGACATTTTTGGTGTGTGTAGCATGGAGGGGCCTACAGCTGTGTTTCATAGTGCAATGCTGTATATCTAGAATAGGGCTCTTCAACGTTTTTTAAAGGGGTGATAGAATGCAAAACCGATTTTACCCTGTCATAGTTGAATAACGACAGTTTGGTGGGTAAATAGGACATACATAGAAGCTCAAAATCCCACTGACACCCCTTTACTATGAAAATCTCATATTTTGAAACTGCCTCTGAAAACGGGCGAATCCCAACAAAGCTGAGTTGCTTGCGTAAGCGTCTCAAAATCCGGAACCTTAAGAGAACAGTCACGCCCCAACATTTACATAGGCTACACAACTGACCTGAGATCAGGTAGTCTTCTGAATCTAGCTAGGTCACGCAGATCTCTGCTATTCCATTACAAAATTCACTTCTGAAACTTTTTATGCGAGAAATCAACCATATAAAGCTTGAATATGGGGCGGCTTTACGAAAAAGGTATGGCTAATTGCGGAAATTTTCTCCGACTGTGTGTCGGAGTTTAGTGCCGGTGTTGGTGCTGCCTGGGTTGCTACATCGCCACCCTGACCGCAGTGTCAGCGAAGCTTGTTACGCCCGCAATCTTTTACCGCGAGCCCGCAGGTTCCAGTTAATCTTATAATGGGTATGTGTGTTGAGTTATTTAAACAAACAATCGGGAAAGAAACGCCTCTTGTCCGCGAGTCTCATTGATAGATCCGCAGTGAGATGGAGTCCATCAATGAGAGCTAGCTAGCCTCCTCCTAACTCTGACATTCACAAAAATACATTCAATTGAAATCCGAAATCGGACAAGTGTTAGCTAAGCTTTGTAAGACCTTGAGGAACCTGTAATATTCATGCCGGGACGAAATTCAAACTGTAAATATACTTTAGTTATGCGAGAAGTGAGCAAGCTCGCGGTATTTCCCCATTGTAATGAATGGGGTAGCAAGCAGCTGTCGTTCCTACAAAGACGCCTTGCGTACATAAAAATGCCTTAAAATCAAATCGGACACAACGGTTAGCTTTATAAGACATTGGGGAATGAGTTGTATAAGTGGCGTGACGAAATTTCAAACAGTAAATATAATTTAGTTATGGCGAAAGTGTAGCGCTAGCTGCGGTATTTCCCCATTGTAATGAATGGGACATATAGCAAGCAGCTGCTGGTCCTACAAAGACGGTTCATAAAAATGCCTTTAAAATCAAATCGGACACAACGGTTAGCTTTATAAGACATTGGGGAATTATGTTGTATAAGTGGCCTGACGAAATTCAAACTGTAAATATAATTTAGTTATGACGACAATGTAGCTAGCTAGCTGCGGTATTTCCCCATTGTAATGAATGGGACATATAGCAAGCAGCTGCCCGTCCTTACAAAGACGCTTTACGTTCATAAAAATGCCTTAAAATCAACCGGACACACACGGTTAGCTTTATAAGACATTGGGGAATGAGTTGTATAAGTGGGCGGACGAAATTCAAACAGTAAATATAATTTAGTTATGGCGAAAGTGTAGCTAGCTAGCTGCGGTATTTCCCCATTGTAATGAATGGGACATATAGCAAGCAGCTGCTGGTCCTACAAAGACGCCTCGCGTTCATAAAAATGCCTTAAAATCAAATCGGACACAACGGTTAGCTTTATAAGACATTGGGGAATTATGTTGTATAAGTGGCCTGACGAAATTCAAACTGTAAATATAATTTAGTTATGACGACAATGTAGCTAGCTAGCTGCGGTATTTCCCCATTGTAATGAATGGGACATATAGCAAGCAGCTGCTCGTCCTACAAAGAGCGCCCCAGCGTTCATAAAAAATGCCTTAAAATCCAAATCGGACACAACGGTTAGCTTTATAAGACATTGGGGAATGTGTTGTATAAGTGGCGTGACGAAATTCAAACAGTAAATATAATTTAGTTATGGCGAAAGTGTAGCTAGCTAGCTGCGGTATTTCCCCATTGTAATGAATGGGACATATAGCAAGCAGCTGCTTGCTACCCAAAGACGCTGCGTTCATAAAAATGCCTTAAAATCAAATCGGACCAACGGTTAGCTTTATAAGACATTGGGACATTCAAAACCGTAAATGTATTATTTATAGATATAGTTATGCCGGCAGCTGGCCGGAGCCCCGTAGTGCAGTATCCACAAAGGGTGACTTTGCGCTGCGTATGGAGCCCACGCGTGTGCGTTCTCGTCAGACTGTGTGGAGCTCCTAAAGTCCGACACGTCTTACCAAATTTGCAATTAGCCATCAATTTTTGTAAAACGGCCCATATTTGAGCTTTATATAGTTGTTTTCTGTAAACAAAGTCTCAGAAGTGAATTTGGTAATGAAACATTGCAGTGTCTGGAATATGAGATTCTGTCACTTCTCTAATGTATGTGTATTGGGGGTGATTGCTCAACCAATCAGCTGGCGTCTCTAATGTCTGCGTATGGCAAGTCGCTCAACCAATCACCGGCGCAGCTCATCTAAATATTCATGACCATACCATATTTGGAAGAAAAGCTCTTGTTACAAATAGGGCCAAAACACAGGGATGCATAAGGGCCCATAAAATATCAACCAGGCCATTTTCAGCCCAACCAATGTTACATACCCCATTAGGAGACCATAAGGAACAGTGTGAAATACCCTATATAATCATTCTATCACCCCTTTAAGCCAATGACCCCTAGCTGATGAGAGACGGAGCAGGGACAATGAAGTTACATTTTAAACTGGGACTAAAATAAAGTATAGCCTTTATACATAACTTTTTAGTACATAAGCTATTAAAATATGTGTTGGCATGATTTTGTAAATCATGTTTTTAATGTTAAACATACAGTATCTCACAAAAGTGAGTACACCCCTCACATTTTAGTAAATATTTCATTATATCTTTTAATGGGACAACACTGAAGAAATTACACTTTGCTACAATGTAAAGTATTAAGTGTGCAGCTTGTATAACAGTGTAAATGTTCTGTCCCCTCAAAATAACTCAACACACAGCCATTAATGTCTAAACCGCTGGCAACAAAAGTCAGTACACCACTATGTTAAATTCCCATAGAGGCAGGCAGATTTTTATTTTTAAAGGCCAGTTATTTCATGGATCCAGGACAGTAAATCCTTAGGATGAACTGTACCTGTAGATGTGACTACCTTACCTATAGGCCAGTAAGCCTATCATCAATGATTTTTTTTTTCACAAATAGGCTGATTTATATTTGCTAATAATACGTTGGATTAATGTGAAGACATTTTAATCTTTGAAAAGACTTTTTATAATAATTGGGTGGCTCCTCTGAAGTAACTCTGCTCCCCGGGCCCCCTGTTGAAGATCTCTGATCTAGACAAGGAAGCTGAAGCCTAAACCTGTGTGTTAGAAGCTGGAGAGAGAAGAGGGCCGTGGGTGTGGAGGATTGGGTTGCTTTGAGATTGAGCACACTAGCATAAGGACTGATGTCTGAGGAAAATTATTATTTATAGTGATGACGGATGCTGTGTTTATGCCAAGTAATAGCTACATGAAATCCAGATCGCTTCTTCCGTGTTGTGGTTGGACCAATACTCAGTTTTGCTATTTACATCGCTGGCTGTGAAAGAGTCAAGGTCAGCAGGCTGCAGATGAGATTCTTGAGGAATTTAAAGTGAGTCTAAAGTGGTGACAGCATGCAAAACAGGACGCTGATAGTAAACTGTTAAGCACAGTTGAGGTGACCTCCAGTTCATGGCTCAATTGATCTACTTCAGCTTGCCTCCTTGTTCAGTTGGCCACTTAATGAAGACAGAACCTTAAATTAAAAGTGATGGCCACACTGAGCAGAAAACACACACACACACACACACACACACACACACACACACACACACACACACACACACACACACAGTTTTGTGTTGTCACGGTGATTAGAGGAGCCTTGAAAAGCCATAGCTTCCTTTCAGTAAAGGCTGTGGTTATAGAGGGATATAATAAAATTCATCAACAGCTATTCAACATATTTCTTAAGATTGATAAGTTTACCTAAAATGTTTCCAACCAGAAGCTACCTTTAAAAAATATTATTGATTTTAGCAATGCATTCTCATGAACGGATTTGTACAATATCGTACGGAAATGTATGCACACAGATATGTATGATATCTTATGAATATAGGCAACCACCGGCTGGTCATGTGATGCCGGCTACAGAGCTCCATAACAATCAGCGGCACTTGGAAGTTGAGTTTACCCGTAAATAGGTTACTTGTAGGCGGCTACAGAGCTCTGTTAGATGTCGCCATATCAGCAGCAGTTGGTAGTTCAGTTTACTCGATAAAAGGTGACTTTGAGCAGGGTACAGAGCACTGCGAGCTGCTGGCTGTTTCGGCGCACAAAAAGTTAACTTCATTCAGCGACAGTTAAGTTTAAGCACCAAAACCACTAGTTACGTTTAGGAAAAAGATGGTGGTTTGGATTTAAACACTCCCAACGAACACACATTACCTAGGTGAACCTCTTTTGTTTGCAAAGGGAAGTGAAGTCCGCTCTGCGGCTTGAAAGCGCTGTTTTTCTATGAACTGCCTGATTTTAGCAACATCTTTAATTTAAGCAGCCATTGCTTCAGTTGTTTTACACAGTATTCACAATAATACAGTGCCTCACTGTAGACTGTGGCTAATTAGAGAAGCTTGTCCAAAATGAAAAAAGAGCCAGACCTGCAGCAGTCTTTATTGACCCCTCTCAGCATGGAGAGCTCTTCATCTTGAGAGGGCGGAATAAATGTTCACTCTACATTGGACTGACAGGTTTCCTTTTGAGCATGCTTCTCCTCCTCGGGGTGACTAATCTGTGTCTCTTTTCCCAGGGTTTTCTGCTCATCAAGTTCAGATTGAGTGGCCCTATTTTCTTGGTTTAGCCATGTTGGCTAACACTGCCAAGTGCAAGCCAGTCCTTCCTCTTTGCACATGACACTGTTGCTGCTGCAGGAAATGTAAAACAGTGCAACAGAGTTATGTTCACACTTGCCACGTGTAGCTTAAATCAGGTGCTGCGTATGTACACTTCCATTGAGGTGTTAGAGATTCATTCCTTAAAATCTCTGACATTTGTGCAAAAACATCTTCAGTACGGATCCTCACACTCTCTCATACACTGTACACATACATGGGCTGTACAACATGTGAAAGAGTGAGCAGTAAAATGATGATCCGAAACCATCTGAGGCTGAATAAATAAAGCACAAGATACATAATATTGATTTATGAAGCTCAGTGTAGCTCATCAACCAGGAGCAGAAACTGATGTTATAATAGTGCAGGGGTATTGCTTACATACTGTATGTCCACAAGGCTCAATTGGTCTAGGAAGCAAAAGCAGGTAAAACCCCACATTTACAAAACCGTTCTTTAATAAACAAGAAATAGAACATGTGAAGCTGAAGAAAAGAAATGACTTGCTCAGGATTATAAACCCTTTCTCTTAGGCTACAAAGGTGAAGACTGTCGAACAGGGAATCTTAAACAGAGGACAGATGGACCTACAGCAGGTATGTCTCATTCTTCTTTCAGCATGTGGTTTGCTGTGGCTCGGAGGTAGAGTGGTCACTCATAACCCCAAGGTTGACGGTTCATTCCTCCTCCGGCCACTTGTCAAAGTGTCCCTGAGCAAGACACTGAATACCAAGTTGCTCCCTGGATGCTGTACTTCTCCTTATAAAGGATGGGTTAAAATGCAATAACTGTAGCTGCAGCACTCGGCCAAATCAGCGTCCACAAACACATGTGACATGTCAGTACTGACCCTATTAAAACTCACCACATAATCTTCCTGAAAGACCTCTTGTAACACTGCAAATTAATATAGCAACATAAGATACAATGTATGTATACTACTAAGTCGCACTTTTTTTCCTACTTTGGCTGGTCCTGCGACTTATAGTCAGGTGCGACTTATATATCAAAATATATATAATTGAACATGTTTTTAAATGTTAATTCATACTGAAAACATTACCGTCTACAGCCGCGAGAGGGCGCTCTAGGCTTGTGACAACTAGAATGCTTCTCCTAAAGACAACTGAGAAAGAAAAGACATACGGTAACAAACTGCAGGTAGTAAAATATGCAGCCGAAAACGGTAATCGAGCAGCAGAAAGAAAGTTTGAAATGAGGGAGAAACTTGTGAGGGACTGGCGAAAAGGTGACTCTTACTGCAATGACAAAAACAAAGAAAGCTAATCGGCTAATCGCGGGCTGAGAGCAAGACGGCCCGAGCTGGAGGAAGGAGTCGGGAGGGGCTCGTCAACGGTGCAGTTACGTCTCAACGCCTTTTAATCCATCCATGCTCCACGCCCTGGTAGCTGGTTGTTCTGTGTGCTATTATATAGTTCAATAACTGTTAATGTGTTAAGTTAACATACCGGACACCTACCGTATTCAGCCTGTTGTTCTGTGTGCTATTGTGTAGTTGACAGATGGATTTATTTATTCTAAATAAATCCGACTTATAGTCCGGTGCGACTTATATATGTTTTTTTCCTCTTGATGATGCATTTTTTGACTGATTTGACTTATACTCCGGAAAATACGGTGTATGCAAAAGCTGCAGAATGCTACCTTACATGAACCTTTATGCACCTGAATCTGCATTTATGGAACACCAGGCCAAGTGTGACCTCCGCTGTCTCCAGTCCACCCTTCACTCTCCCTGACTCATAGTGCTGGCAAGCTGCTTACCTCGGGTGACAAAGTCAAGTACAGCTGTCAGCAGGTAAGGATGTGGGATGACACAGAAAAAGAGGGGCTGACAATGTATTTCACTCAGCGCTGTCACACTGCTGACACTGATAATATCCTGAAAGCTGGGTATATCTCCTCACCACCTCTGCAGAACATTGAGCAAGTGTGACAGTATCGTTTCAGCTCAGTTATTCATCTAGTCATTTACACCACATACTCCAAAATAATAAGCTGGGTGTTTGAGAAAAGAACTGACATCACATTAGTGAGAGCAAGTTCTGAGACTAGATGCACATAGAAAAAAGGTACTCTGTAATTGTCTGCATGTTGCTGCTGCTTTCATTTTAATATGCCTAGTTTTGGTAGTTGCCAAAACTCGGCTTCATTTGTTTTTTTGTGGTTTTGTAAATGTTATTGAGACATCTGTACAAAATGCCGCTAATGTTCAAAAGCTGCTAAGGAGCTCAAAGCTCTGCCAACTCTGCCAAATTTCCAACTTGCATATCTTTTAACTTGAGCTGATCTTTTTGGACTCTCCAAACATGTTGTTCGGATTTGGAATCCAGTCCACTTCTGTTAGTTTCATAATTTGGCTAAAAAATGGTAATTTTCTAAATGACGGAAATCCCACGTCCAGATGACTACCAAAATCCAATCAATGGGTCCAATCTGTCCACCAGATTTCATTGGAAATCTGTTCTTAGGCTTTTGACATTTTCTGCCAATAGACAGACCAACAAACTTACTGAAGACTGAAAACATAACCTTCCTGGCAGCAGGAATACAATTTATTTGAACCTTACACTCATTCGTGTTAGCAATTCACATCTCATCCACCCCACACACACACACACACACACACACACACACACACACACACACACACACACACACACACACACACACACACACACACACACACACACACACACAGCTCAGCCTCTTGTCTCGGTCTGTAATAGCAGTTAAGAGGTAAACATCCCTCTTCACCACCACCTCCTTAACTGCCTTCACTAGTGTGTCTATTATGGTATGTGTATCCTCCTAAGGCTATGTACAAAGTTCAGTGTTGAAAGATCAAAAATTTTAATGAAATACCTTCAGGGGAAAGCTGCTAAAAACATCCCAAAAATCCAGTTTGGTGTAGTGTTGATGGAACTAGAGACAGATTTGTAGTAAAACAGACAGGTATGTATATATTATGTGGGCCAAATTTCACATAACGTATATTAACACTTGTATAAATGTTGACAAAAAAGTGTATGATATATTACACATACAGAGCAAGACTGTACAAGGCTTCAAACTCTCTGTAAGAGACAACAGTCAATTTTTCAATGAGTTAATGTCGGTAGCGTAACTGCTCATGCTGACAGGTACATCATTATGCAGATCTTCACTAGGCGTAGAATGTGTCAGATCTGTTCAGTTTGATGTCAGATGATTTTCATCTTTAACTACCGTAACCCTCACAGTACTCTGTACCCGGCTCACAGTCACCTTTGGTCGGCTAAATTTAAATGTAAAGATTGTTAAACTTAACTGTCATGACCACGTGACCGGCCAGCGGTCGCCATCATTTCATAGGGTATCATAGAAATTGTTGTGCATAAGTTTTCTTACAATATCAAATGAGCTCCTTCATAAGAATGTGTTACGGTAGGAAAGAGCATAGTCTATATCCTTTGCGTTCCTCTTCCGTTCCTCTTCGGTGGATTTATCTAGGACAGATAGATAGACTAGATCTGTACAATCTGAGTTTTCTATCGCACAACTATTTTGCAGCGGCTCTGTGCAGAGTTTAGCACCGCCCATGACAATTCTGATTGGTTTAAAGAAATGCCATCAAACCAGAGCACGTTTTCCTCCCATCCTGAATGCTGTGTGGAATAGCCAGACCCTTCTTCAGTGAGCTTTGGAGGAGGTTCTGGCAAAGCAAGACTAGAAAGAGCATAACCAATTTATGAAAGAACTGATTGCAAGATAAATCCACTGAAAACACAAGGATGCTGTGTGCTACTTCAAACTTCAAAGTAACCCCCAATTTCCTGTGTTAAAGCTATAAAATGCAACGCATTGCGCTTGTGTGGGATTGTTGTGCTGGGCTGTCTCTAAGGATTGGAGTTTATCGTTCGTTAATACTACTCGCTACCGTTGGCGCGCTTCACACTACATCATCTTACAGCGCCGCAGGCGAGCTGCTGCTCTGCCCGAAGCGTCCCAAACAGATGCTAAAGGGTGCCTTGTGCGTCCGTATTGTCAGTATTGTCGTTGTCATTGTCGGTATGTGTCAGTGGTTGACGAGTTGGGAGTGAGAACGGGTTTAGCTTGTGGTTGAAATGTTGGATAAATAAAATAATTTTCACACTGGGAAGAGAAGAGCGTGTGACCCATCTTTATCCAACTCTCTGTTTCTGTATGGCTCTCATTTCAGCTGCCTTGAATGTTGAATTCAGTCTTGTGAGTCTTGTGAATTTATATCTGATTCTCAATCAATCATTTTGGAAACCCAGAGGAAGGGCACACCTTCAAACAGGTTGGTGTGTTAATTACTGCAAGTGGTGTTTTCTGATTTTCAATTTGTAGAAATATCCTGCACTGCCTACAGCTCTTGTTATAGTTTTTTTCTAACGCACAATAGCAAACCCCATTGGCATATTGTGTTTATAACAGGCGACCAAAATGTGCCTGGGAGATTTTGTTCAATGGGTTTTGTGGTGCTGGAAGTTTTCATTTCCTGTTTTTTTCTTACCTACCACCAGAGGTGTCAAAAGTATTCACATTCATTACTCAAGTAGAAGTACAGATACTAAGGTTTGAAAATACTTTTGTAGAAGTTGAAGTATCAACTCAAGCTTTTTACTTAAGTAAAAGTGTAAAAGTAGTGGTTTCAAAACTACTTAAAGTATAAAAGTAAAAGTAATATAAGGCAGAGATCTTCAACAGGAGGTCCTCAGAGTCATTGCAGGGGGGCCTCCAAATTATTGTAAATTTTTGAGTCTTTAAAAAGAAAAAAAAATGAAAATGCCTTAACATAATTCCAATATATTATTAGCAAATATAAATTCCCACTGATGATAGGTTTACTGGCCTATAGGTTAGGTAGTCACTAAGATATCAGCCCACAGATACAGTTAATCCTAGATTTACTGTGCCACATATGTAACATTCAAATATGATTTATAAAATCATGCCAACATTAATATTTTAATAGCTTATGAAAAAAGGGTATGTAAGAAGGCTTCAGGTTGCCCTAACAGTTATTGTAGGCCCAGTTTAATATGCAACTTAATTTCATACAATATGTAGTAGGGGGTCCCTGCTACATCTCACTTTAAGTTAAGGGGTCCTTGGCTTAAAAAACATTGAAGACCCCTGATGTAATGCCATTAAGGACAATAGCTTAACCCCAAAACGTGGGGACAAAACCCCACTTCCACAAAAAACATTTTTCTAAAGGCCATAATGACTATAATAGCTAAGGTTATATTAAAGTCATACCTGCAGACTCAGAAGGGCTGAAAAAGGTGACACATCTCTTCTGTGTTTTTCAGACAACGGCAGCTACAGTCTGGTGTTAGAGTCCTCTCCAGTGAAATACAGACACACTTTTACACCGTTTAGCTCTCAGCATTTTAACCGTGTTCACTCCAGCTGCTAGCTAACGGTAGGCTAACGTTACCTGCTGCCAACTGTAGTGTTAACTAGCGTCCCGTGCGGCGATGTTTCAGTTCCCTCTAACGTCCGTTTTCGGAGCATCAGAGAGAAGCACAGTTATTTAAGTGGCACCTAAATAAGGCAACGATGTGACCCATCAGGAAGTGTGACCGCAGAGGGCGCTGTTGCACATCGTCTGCTCGTGTGTGCTAGACAATGGAGGGCGAAGAAGAGCGCGTACGCAAACGGAGTAAACATTAATACATTACGTCCACGGATGCGAGCTGTATGATTATTCGCGATTTGTTATTGCTTCCTAAGGAGAAAAAGTAAACCGCTGTTTATCTGAAAGTAAATAAAATATATTAAGGTACATTTTCTCTGAAATTTAACATGTATTTCTTTGTGACTGCATGCACATGCATGCACAATTACATTTGTAATAAGCACATTGGCTAAGTTGTCATAATGTGTGACCCCACTGTAACTGCTTAATAGAGTTAAACTTAAAAATATTGTTTGGGGTAGTTATGTCATGTCTTCACATTATTCTGGACACATATTTTCTTATTTGGAGTCATCACAGAGCCAGTATCTCAGAGGTCACCATATATGACAAGTAGCAGCCGTCAGAATGTGTGACCCCACTGTAACTGCTTAATTAAGGAGTCAAACTTCATAATATTTTCTGGTGTTGTTATATCATGTCTTCACACTAATCTGGACCCATGTTTTCTTATTTGGAGTCATCACAGGGCCAGTATCTCAGAGGTCACCATATATGACAAGTAGCAGCCGTCAGAATGTGTGACCTCACTGTAACTGCTTAATTAAGGAGTCAAACTTCATAATATTTTCTGGTGTTGTTATATCATGTCTTCACACTAATCTGGACACATATTTTCTTATTTGGAGTCATCACAGAGCCAGTATCTCAGAGGTCACCATATATGACAAGTAGCAGCCGTCAGAATGTGTGACCCCACTGTAACTGCTTAATTAAGGAGTCAAACTTCATAATATTTTCTGGTGTTGTTATATATATCGTCACTAATCTGGACACATATTTTCTTATTTGGAGTCATCACAGAGCCAGTATCTCAGAGGTCACCATATATGACAAGTAGCGCGTCAGAATGTGGCCCCACCACTGTAACTGCTGAATTGATGACTCCAAATAAGAAAATATGTGTCCAGAGTAATGTGAAGACATGATATAACACCCCCAAACAATATTTTGAAGTTTGACTCATTAATTCAGCAGTTACAGTGGGGTCCGCCCCGCTACGGCTGCTACACGTCGTATATGGTGACGCCTCAGATACTGGCTTCGTGATGACTCCAAATAGAAAAATATGTGTCCAGAGTAATGTGAAGACATGACATAACTACCCCAAACAATATTTTTAAGTTTAACTCCTTTTGGCAGTTACAGTCGGAGTCTCACATTATGACAACTTAGCCAATGTGCTTATTACAAATGTAATTGTGCATGCATGTGCATGCAGTCACAAAGAAATACATGTTAAATTTCAGAGAAAATGTACCTTAATATATTTTATTTACTTTCAGATAAACAGCGGTTTACTTTTTCTCCTTAGGAAGCAATTACAAATCGCAAATAATCATACAGCTCGCATCCGTGGACGTAATGTATTAGCTAATGTTTACTCCGTTTGCGTACGCGCTCTTCTTCGCCCTCCATTGTCTAGCACACACGAGCAGACAATGTGCAACAGCGCCCTCTGCGGTCACACTTCCTGATGGGTCACAGCTTACGGTGTAACACCTGAATGAAAACAAGCCGAACTGAAATGTGAGTAACGAGGCTATTTTTAAAATGTAAGGAGTAGAAAGTACAGATAATTGCGTGAAAATGTAAGGAGTAGAAGTAAAAAGTATGCTGTAAAATAATTACTCCAGTAAAGTATAGATACCCAAAATTTCTACTTAAGTAAGGTAACGAAGTATTCGTACTTCGTTACTTGACACCTCTGCCTACCACTCAAGAGGGTGGCTCACGTGAAGAATTCTTGGACCGATTCATTTTCTCTTGCAGGAGCAGTTGATATAGTGTGTATTTTATTGGCACACCAGGCTCCGCTGTTGTGATTTAAATGAAGACTGCTGCAGAAATCAGTTTCCTGTTCTGACTGGGTGGGCTGCAGTCTACATGATGTGGGTGAGTGAAAGACCATGTTGACTGATGACTTGCTTGAGAGAGAAGGAAATGAAAGGACAGAGAGAAGGGAAGACTGATCTAAATGTGCCGAGTGTTGGCCCATCTGCATCTATTTCATCTGTCACTAATGCTTCACATGCCAAAGCAGTGTGTGTGTGTGTGTGTGTGTCAAGGTTATAATCGTTAACGAAAATGAACAAAATAATGAAAACTAGGTGGGAAAAAACATTGTCGTTAACTGAAATAAAAATATATAATATATATAATAAAACTGTAATGTCTGTTTGCAAAACTAACTAAAATAAAATAAAATGATTGAGTAAATGTCCTTAGTTTTTGTCTTTAGTCAATGTCTTTCAAAGAGCAAATAACGTTATATGTTTTTGACCATGACATTTCCCGTAGACATGTATAGTTCCGACTGGGAACCCAGAAATTCCGACATTCCACATCAAATTGAACATAACATAGTCCGTGCCCCTACCCTGGCATCATCGCGGTACCGAACCTCAGAAGAAAGCTGCAGAGTCCTATTTGATAATGACTGTGTCAGATAAAAGCAAGTGCCTCGCAGTGGAAAGTGGTAAAATATGTGGACAATTTATTAAAGGGAAAAACCCCACGAATTTAAAAGTACATTTTTAGAAGCGCACACAAGGAGGCTAACCTAGCTTACCTTAACAAGGTAAAAGAGAACGCAAAGCCCCCTAGCCCCGAAACAGAAGCTAACCCCGATACGGGGCATGGATGCATGTGTACAGGACCAGGCAGCATGACGGAGACAACCATAGGACAGAGAACACTGCAGGAGGGCTTTCACCGGCGACCCGATAGCTGCTGGTTAATAAATACGCATGAACACTAAAAGCGTGAGGAAGTGTGGGTTAATATGTGTTTTAATAGTGGGATGTCTAGCTACACAACTGTGGAAGTCGATTGACTTCAAAAAGTTTGCCACTTTACTCAAACCAAAGTTCAAAACACCTGTTGATGTATGTCTTCTTTAGTCTGTTGGCTATTTAGGTTTTTTTCCTGGAACACTTACACATTTAGCACTTACTGTGGCGTCTTGTGTAGACTGTTTACATATTTATGACCACATGTAGGCTACATGTTATGTACTGGTGTTATTGTTGAATACATTGTGAATACATATTTCTAAAATTGTATGATGTTTTTGTTGAGTTAGTATTACACAATATTTTTTCTGACCTTTTTGAATCCCCCGACAACCCATATTACAAAAAAAGACTAAAACTAACTAGCCTGGCTGACACCGGACCCTTCACAGCTGTAACTGAGAGTGGGTCTGGGAAAGGTTAATTGACAGTTCATTTCCAAAGGGGCGTCACCAACGGACGCCGCTCAAATGCCTCTGGGCTCATTGGATAGTCCTTCAACCAATCAGATCAATGATCCGGGTGACGGGTTTGGACTGACATATTTAATCTGTCACTAGCCCAGGCAGCTGTCCCTGTGTGCTTTAAAACCACCTCCATCGTGCTGGTGAAGTGCTTTGAGAGGCTGGTCCTGGCCCATCTCAAGACCTGCTTACCACCCTCACTGGACCCCTTCCAATTTGCCTACCGTCAGAACAGGAGCACAGAGGATGCCATCTCTATGGCACTTCACTCTGCCCTGTCCCACCTTGACAATAGCAACACCTATGTGAGAATGCTGTTCATTGACTTTACTTCAGCATTCAACACCATCATCCCCTCCAAACTGATCACCAAACTCAGTGGACTGGGCATCAATACCTCCCTCTGGAACTGGATTCTGGACTTCCTAACCAACAGACCTCAGTCTGTTAGGTAAGATAATCACACCTCCTCAACCATCACCCTGAACACCGGCGTACCACAGGGATGTGTGCTGAGCCCTTTCCTTCACTCCCTCTTCACCTACGACTGCACACCTGTACATTCAATTCGATTCAATTCAATTTTATTTATAGTATCAAATCATAACACGAGTTGTCTCGAGACACTTTACAGATAGAGTAGGTCGAGACCACACTCTATAATTTACAAAGCCCCAACAATTGCAGTAATTCCCTCAAGAGCAAGCAGTGCGACCAGTGCGACAGTGGCGAGGAAAAACTCCCTCTTGGGAAGAAACCTGGGACAGACCCAGGCTCTTGGTATGCGGTGTCTGACGGTGTCAGTTGGGGATGCGATGAACAGTGGCGATAATAGTCACATTAATAATGGAACAGTGACTTCAAATGGTAGTCGTAGTAGTTCATGTCATATCAGGGCGTTGCAGGGCGTTACAGGATGTAGCGTGGCCCAGCAGAGCATGGATGGACGTAGCAGGAAGCAGCAGGGTTTAGCAGGACGCAGGATGACATTGCAGGGCACCGCAGAGCTCAGCAGGGAGTGCAGCAGGACCACGGCGACAGCTGCAACCAGGATCTTGGTGCCAACGTTCTCCAAGGAAATACGCTGGGGGAAAAAACATAAGGACTCCGGGGAATAAACTCCCCAGAAGCTAGGATTAATAACAAGCATTTCTGGAACGGGATGCACACAAATGGTAATAGAAATGGAGAAGAGAGAGCAGCTCAGTGTGTCAAAGGAAGGAAGTCCCCCGGCAGTCTAGAACTATAACAGCCTAACTAAGAGAGACAAGTCATAAGGAGGCTCTAACACCATTGTCAAGTTTGCAGATGACACTATGGTGGTTGGTCTCATCAGCAATAATGATGAGACGGCCTACAGGGAGGAGGTCCAGCACCTATCATCGTGGTGCACTGACAACAACCTGGCTCTCAACACCAAGAAGACCGAAGAGCTGGACTTCAGGAAGTCTAAAGCTGGCACACACACTCCCATCCTCATCAACGGGACTGAGGTGGAGCTTGTCACCAGCTTCAATTTTCTGGGTGTCCACATCTCTGAGGACCTCTCTTGGACCCTCAACACCTCTACCCTGATCAAGAAGGCTCACCAGCATTCTTCTTTCTGAGGAGACTCAAGAAGGTCCCCCTGTCTCCTCAGATCCTGGTGAACTTCTACCGGTGCACCATCGAGAGCATCCTCACCAACTGAATCTGGTATGGCAAATGCTCTTCCTACGACCAAAAAGCACTGCAGAGGGTGGTGAAAACTGCCTATCGCATCATCGGTTCCTCACTCCCCTCCATCGAGACCATCCAGGGCAAGCGATGCCATCAAAGACTGTTCCCACCCCAACCACAGACTGTTCACCCCACTCCCCTCTGGAAGGTTCAGAGGGAGCTTCTTTCCTGCAGCTGTCACCCTACTGAACTCTAGCTCTGAATCCCGGTGACAACCAACCAACTAAGCCCCCTATCCCCCTATGTGTCCTTTTTATTTACAAATGTACATACTGTAACTACACGTACACATAACCATATTCTACTGCTCTTCATGCTATTCATCCTGCACATACACTTATTCTCACCACTCTTATAATGTTACTGTTTCTGCACAACAATGGTACTGTTACCACACTGCAAATAGCTGTACATACTGTACATATCTGTCTATATGGTTCATACTGAATATCCATATTTATTCTGTTTTTCTTATATAGAACTTTATTAAGGTCCAAATATAAAAGTACACATAACATATTACAGGAAAGGCACACACAAACATAAAAACATACAGACATACTGTCTGCCAAATATTACATAAAGGAAACATACAAAACATACATACATACACAGACACAAAGATGGCTATGCACAATGCTTAAAACATATACAGATGCGTGTTCCAGTGTTTCCATAGTTTGGAAGTATATCTGGTATCACTAAGTGCAGGGTTGGTTAAGGCAGTTAAAATTGTATTCTTTGACTCGGTTAATCGGCACTTGAATCTGTACATAAAATTCCTCAGCACAGAATGGAAGGTGGGAACATTACTCGTCAGAAACAAATGACTAGCATTGGTCCATCTTGGACACAAATTCTAAGTGCATCATTATATGCCACCTGTATCTTATTTATCTTTGCTTTACTATAGCTACACCATAGGTGAGCTGTATAAAGTGGTGTACAGTACGCTCTGAAAAGTTTTAACTTCTTCAGTACACATATTTGCCAACATATTTGCTTGTCCATATATTTTACAGCACTGGCACTGTATATCATTATCGTCACAAAAATCATCCCTGATAATGTGGCCCAGGTATTTTGCTTTAGTAACTACGTTTAGCTCTTGCCCTGTCAAATAAAAAGACAGAAAGCATAGCTTCTTGTCCTCCTTAGTTCTGACAATCATTACAACACTCTTTTTTGCATTGAATTTGATGTCATACTGTAGTCCATAGTTTGAACAGACTCTAAGCAGTTGTTGTAGGCCAGCACTATAAGGAGACATAACAATTAAATCATCTGCATACATCAGACGATTAATACGCCTATCCACCATCATACAACCAGTCTTACACACTTCTGATTTCCTAGAAAGATCATCCATATACAAATTAAAAAGAACAGGTGACAATATTCCACCTTGTCTAACCCCATTGGTAACTGGGAAAGGATCCGATGTTATCTTGCCCCATCTAGCTCGCATAGTTTGATGGGAGTACCAATATTTGCAAGATACGTATTAGGTATGGGGGGAGCCCTCGCTCTTGTAATTTTATAAACAGTTGACCGTGATTAACACGGTCAAAAGCTTTGGGTGCATCACGGAAACATAAAAACATTGTTGAACCATGGCTTTTCTACTTGGTAACAAGTTCTTTCAGTGCATATATACACAAATCTGTGCCATGTTTCTTTTTCAAACCAAATTGATTGTCAGTGGTTGTTATATATTCTTGTAGTCTATCAAATAGAATTTGTTCTAACACTTAAGAGAGTGTATAATAATACATTGCATATATCTATACTATTGTTACTACTATTATGTTACTGCTGCTACATTGCACATGTTGTTCATACATTGTTCATATTACATAGCCTCTGCTCTTTTAAGGTAACTGCTAATACACTGCACACATTTATATTTATATTACTCTAAACCACCTTCTGTTAACCAACTGTACACTACTGTCTACACTGCACTAGATTTCTTGTCCTGTCTATACTTGAATATCGCATTGCGCTCTTTTTGCACTTCTGGTTGGATGCAAACTGCATTTTGTTGTCTTTGTACTTGTACTCCGCACAATGACAATAAAGTTGAATCTAATCTAATCTAAACAGCCATTGAAGGCATCATTAATTCATGGTGAACCTATGATCCTGGGATTTTCAAGAGCATTTTGGAATGTTCAGTATGATTTTAAAGGTGAAGGTAATTAGGGCCCGAGCGCCGTCAGCGGCGAAAGGCCCTATTGAAACTGAAGGAATTATTATTCTTCCGCCTGAATGAATTGCCTTTTTGAGGGGCTTAACATACTCAAAAACTCACCAAAATTGGAGGTTGCATCAAGTCTGGTGAAAAGTTACGTATTTTAAGGGTTTCGGGAATAGGCGCACAAAAATGTGCCCCCTACAAAACTTAAAAAATGTATCCCCTGCAGTACTTTTAACGTAGACTAACGAAAAGAGGTACACATATGAAGCATGTCAAGATGTACAAAAAAGCTCATTGGAGCCAAACCCTAAACCCAACAGGAAGTCCGCCATTTTGAATTGAAAGTTCAAAATTAGTATGATTTTGGCCATTTCCACGTGTCGTACTTTAACGAACCCCCCCTAGAGATTTCATCCGATCAACTTCAATTTTGGTCTCTGTCATCATTTTGAACTCAGCAGAGAGTTTCTTTTTGATTGGTGATGGTTTGACCCGCCCCTATGCTGTAGCCACGCCCCTTTTTTATAAGGAGCAGCGTCCGCCAGTAAACCCAACACACGCAGAGGCGCGAGGCCCCGTCCAACGCTGCTTGCAGCTTTAATGTTATGGTTGGTTTTTATTTTAAACAGTCAATGTGTCTCATAGTTTTTCTTTTTAAACCATGACTGACTTTAAACAGCTCCCTCTTTATGGAGAATATATCATCTACATAATAGGTTTCACTTTATGTGCTCAAGGTGAACCTGCATTTTGCCTCCTTAACATTACGTCTCCAAAAATAACTTAGGACCTCATCCAGTTTGTGCATCTGTTCGCAGACTTTTACTGATTATGTGACATTATTGAAGGCCCGAGGGAGTTGGTCTGTTCCTGCCAACAAGAAAAGCAGTACATCAGAAACCCTGCAAGTGTACAATCCTTGGTGTTTGCGCTGTATGTATTCATTGTGTGGCATGTCTTCCATATCAGGCCAGGGAAACCTTAGGCCTGTGGAATTAAGTATACTTGTATACGTTGGCGTTATAGGTGATGCTTACTGCCTCTGTCATGTGTTCCTTAGCACATTTTTTTCTACTTATAACATGCCCTTGGCCTCTAGTCAATCCAGCTTTTTATAAAGGGACTCTGAACAGAAAAAGACTGGCTCTGTTGAAAACAGGCTTGGTGTTTTTCTTGACTGAGACCTCAAAGTGACACAGTGTGGCACTTTCTCAAATACTGCTTCTGTTTCTCTTTCTTAACATCCGCATCTGGGTCATCCTACGCTGATTTTGATTTTTATTATTTTCTTCAAGCATCACGACATCTTTCTGTCTCCTCTAGCAACAATCTGTGTTGCCTTCTTGCTCTTTTTCTGAAACGTGTTACAAGTTGGCTCCTACTTGTAACAGAAAAAAAGGAAGCTCACACAAACATACAGTTATTGGCTTTATTTGGCCAAACTAGAAATTTACATAACTTCAATTCCAGCATAAAAATCTGTAATATCAGTAATGTCCTGAGTGTATGGGTGAGTGTGCAAAAGAAAAGTCAAAAGATAATGTCAAAATGAAGAGCTGGTGTCTTCGGGGTGGTGCGTGGTGATGTGGGGAAACAAAGAGAGCAGAGTTGGCAGCCAACTTACGGTAAATCAATGTGAGCCAGGCTGAACAAGTGTGCCACAGCTCCTGGCGACCCTGGCCTTAACTCCGCCTATGGCACTCGGGATGACAGTCAAAAACACAAACACCAAAACAACACAACAGATAACCACACGGTTGTATGTTTTGAAGAGAATGCACTCCTGGAGAATCCAACACAGACTGGAGTGCATTACTCCAGTCTGTGTTGGATTCTAAATGTCCAGAGTTACGTACTGTAACTAGTGTTTGCAACACTTTCCACCAACTGAAGGTACCACTTGGGATAAAAGAAAGACATATTACTTGTTAACTCACAAATATCAAATTGAGCATTAAAAAAAAGCCCTTCAATAGCATTTATTGGCCAGGTGTCCATGCTTACGCAAGGTAACGTAACCCCATTTGTACAGGTCCTATCCTAACCTTAACCACTCGAGGTCAAATGCCTAACCCCAACCAATCGAGCTGCTTCGTAGGGCGGGTCTTGGCGTGGCCATAGTGGGATTTGTAATTTTGCTGCCTGGCAACAGTAGTAAACATGGTAAACACTGATGCACTGCCAAACTTTGCATTTGTGAACTCTAATTATTAGTCACTCTCCCTATGTGTGTGTTGTAATCTGAGCTTCTCTGTTCTTTGTGTTGATAGAGGATGGAGGCAATCCCAGTCCGCTTTTTATTTCAGTGTTTCGAGAACAGCCCCTTTACAAGCTCTCAGGTCCTTTGAAACAGCCCAGTGGTAGATAGCAAATGGAATCCTTTAATGCAAATATTCATTTTGTTTTTTTTAATAAGTCTGCCTGATTGGCTCTTCCACATGGCTTTAATCTAATGTATTTTAGCATGAAGGAACATAACAGAACAGAGCATGTTTGATTCAGTTTTAAAAGCATTTGAGAAAGAAATTGAAAAAGCTACTAAACGGTGACTAAACTTTGAGTTTGATGGCTAAGTGTGATTACCCATCAACATATGTTCCTCTGATCTTAACCTGCTTGGTCGGCGGCAAGACAGCACAAGGGTTGAATGGCAACTGTCTTATTTTGAAAGTTAAGATTTGATTCAACAGCTCAAACCTCACCAGCTATTTCAGTTTGGATGTCAGTTGCTTGGGCGCTACATAAAGTACCAGCACATGGTTCACGCAATGCGCTGCAGTCTGCTGGTGGTGTTGTCAACAACTATTTGAGAGAGATAAGACTAGTTTCTCTCTGATGCTCAGTCTGCTCCGTCCTACACACACACACATACAAACACACACACACACACACACACTGACAGCATGACATGACAGCAACATGGATAAGATAGCTATTTCTTCTTAATCCAATAACTCCCTCCATCAAACCGATATCCATCCAAGATATCCATCAACTCAACACGGACAATAGGAATTTTGGGAAATTATAATCATAATTCATATTTTTACTAATCCATCTTTGACAGCCGGAGCCTGCGTTTGTTTATCTCCCCCCTCTGATGATTGAAGTGTCTGGCCTGCTTGCAGATTTCAAAAGCCCTTTGTGTGCCTGCAGGGTGTGTTGATGTCCTGGATCTCCAGACGATGTTGCCTGCAGAAGTGTGTCCAGTCCCAGCCTCCCTGATGCCAAATGAGGCCAAATCAGCTCTCTCCATCTCCATGCAGCTAGCTATCCTCCACTCTGCTGTTCCTTTTGAAAGTTTACAGAAGTTAAAATAGAAATCAGGAGCAATTGAACTTTAGAACTCGGCTCAGCATCATCACACAAGATCTGACATTAGTTTTTTTCTTATGACAGTGTAATATTACTTGTTGGGTCATCAGCATGTTTTCCAGCACCCTCGAAGGATATGCCCCACATTTGAAATTTGATTGCTACCTAGAGAACGCAAAAGCTGGCCGAGTTAAATTGGTCTGAAGTGCCATACACTAGACAGGTCATCCAAGTCGAAATGGTTTGAACCTGACCATTGACCAGACATGATTATAGATTCCCTCCTCTGTGATATGTGGATGATGCCATCATCATACTTTAATTATAGGGGACCTTGAAATGTGGTTTGCAGTGTCTGGAAATGAATTTCGTGCAGAGTTTAATCAAGAAGAAGAAAACATATCTAACCTACGGTTAACACTTAAATGACATCCTTCCTGTAACTTGAATCCTGCAATTCGATTTTCCGGGGGGCGAGGCGTGTGACTTCCCCCTTTCTGGTTTACATATACCTGCCTTAATCCATATCCACGACATTCCACTTCCGGGAATGCTCCGGTGCCGCAGGAAATTCCGCCGGATGCATGTCTTTTCGCCAATGTCCGTTTCCTTCCTCTTTCTTTGTGTTGGAATTTTAAACTCCGGTCGATTTATGAGGACTATGGTTAACTGCTCCTCAAATCTCTACACTACATCTTTCCCCTTGTTATAATTAAAGTTATCATAACTTTAACATAATGTCAAACATACAGTATATCTTATAACATTATGACAATTGTAATGTTGTCTTTCTTTTCATCTTTTGGTTGTATTTACTTTATTTTTCTATTTCATTTCTAAATTGTTAAATTCAAATTTGGACTTTAAATCTGGAGAAATAACTTAAAATAATGACTAGAATACAGCACCCTCCGCTCCTCCTAATTCGGTCACCTTCGCAGGTATAAGGAGGTGCTGGGTGACAGCCTGGGCAGTTCTTTTGTTTGAAGAAAGGTGGACAGAAAACCTAGTGACCGTAGCGTAGACAATGTATCAGTAAACGTTTAAGTTTCTATTGAAAATCAACCACGGAGATTTCTTTTTTTTGACGTAATATATCTTGCATTATTTGAACAAAACGTAAGGATCTCCACAAGTGCTTATTTACCATACGGGTCACAATCCTCCTCAAAAAGGTGACTAAGGAAAATAAGATGAGCGAAGCAGTCTATTTTAACAGTGTTCTATTTTCTAGTCATACGGTTGTAGTCTTAATCCCAGACTCTGGACGGTGAGAGTGTTGCCTTTTCTGGGTTGAACATGTATATAAGGCCCTGTTTACACCAATACGCTCACGGGTGAAAAAGACAAAATATTTCTATTTATTTTATCAGATGTGACGGCGTTTTTGGGGCTTAAAAATGCAAAAAAGTGAAACCACCCTCCAGAGTGGAAATCTTAAAAACGCTCCACCGTCGTGTTCCCGTCTAAAGGGTAAAAATGCACTGTACGAGTGTGTGTGTGTGTGTGTGTGTGTGTGTGCTGTGAGTGCTGCGCGCGTGCGTGTGTGTGTGCATGCCGTGTGTGTGTGTGTGTGTGTGTGTGTGTGTGTGTGTGTGTGTGTGTGTGTGTGTGCTGTGTGTGTGCATTGTTTGGAACAACAAACCTCCTGTCCTTTCCGTGTTAGTCTCCTGAGATGTTTGCGTAGTCTGGTATGAATTTCATCAGGAATCCACATGTGCCGAGGAATGACTGCAGCAGCTGCACATTATCAGGTCTAGGTGCATTACAAACTGCTTCTATTTTCTGCGGGTCTGGTCTTATTCCTTCAGAAGATATCAGATGACCAAGCATCTCAATCTGATGTAACCCAAAAACACATTTGCCTCGGTTCAGGGTTAGACCTGTGTCTTTGAATTTCTGACATACTTGTCTCAGTCTCTGCCCCAGTTCTTCTTCAGTTTCTGCATGTACTATCACGTCACCCATGTAGCAAACAACACCTGGCATCCCTGCCAGCATCGAGTCCGTAGCCTTCTGATAGGCCTCAGGTGCGCTTGACAGTCCAAAGGGAACCTTCCTGAATCGGTAGCAACCTCTGTGTGTGATGAAAGTAGTCAGGTGTCTTGACTCTGGGGCTAACTCCACTTGCCAGATTCCTTTTCTTGCATCCATTTTAGCAAATATTTTTGCTACTTGCACAGCTTGCAATATACTGTCTACAGTTGGTATTGGCTGTCTCTCTCGGATTACAGCTTTGTTTAATTCTCTGAGATCTCCACATAGTCTCACTTCTTTGGTGTCTTTCTTTGGTATGAGTAGAATATTAAAAATCCACTCAGATCCTTCATTCATCTCTTCGATGATACCATCATTAAGCATTTTGTCTAGTTCTTGGTTTACTGCTTATATTATTGGATAAGGGACTTTCCTCAAACCCTGATCTACAGGCTGAACTTTCTCATCCACTGTTACTCTGTGACTGTAACCTTTCATTTGTCCTAGTCCTTTAAAATGTGACTTGTATTCTCCAGATCCACTGCATTCACTGCATTTACAGTTGCATCTCCTCCCTGAGTCCGTATCTTTAATGCAAAGCATGACATTCTGCCCATCAGAAACCACATTTCTCCGTGGTGTGAAATACGTGTCGACCGCGGCTACTGTCTCCTTAAATGTACCTTTTCCTCCCGGAAGATTAGCAAAAAATGGAGTGAGAGCTCCGATACAATGCCACAGCGTAGCTCTCCTTACTACATCCGCTTCATCCCCAGATCCGATTTTTTCAAAAAGTGTGTACGATTCTTTCTACATTTTATATTCCGTGTACAAATCCCGTGCTTCCAGGCTGTTCCAGGCAGGGATAGTCGGGCAGTAATATTTTGGCTAAATATTTTTTGCTAACTATTTCAACTGTTTAGCCATTACTTTTAGTTATTTATTTATCCCATTTATGCATTACTTTTACCTAATTACCTACTTCTGTGCACGCTAACTAGTTTTCAAGCACTCTTACATAACTGCAACATCTAGTGTTCAGGTGTTACAGCTAATACATTCTTTTAATCCAATCATAATTTAATAATAATAATTTAATTTGAGCTGATCCACAATCTTTCCACGTACCCCCTGGGTCACTGCACTGCACTGCACTAGACATGGTGCACAATTTGGGCATTTTGGGTATGCCGGATGGCTTTATGTAACAGGTCAGCACGATATTTTCCTCTTTTTGAATTTCAACTTCTCAGTCTTGAATAAATGCC
The DNA here is from genome assembly GCF_010015445.1 of Perca fluviatilis. Classification (NCBI taxonomy): domain Eukaryota; kingdom Metazoa; phylum Chordata; class Actinopteri; order Perciformes; family Percidae; genus Perca; species Perca fluviatilis. The sequence continues at coordinate 33,048,679 of NC_053127.1, forward strand.
AACTAGTATGCCAAGCAGTTAATGAAATATGGTCCACAGAGGCATAAATTCCTGCCTGGGGAAATGATCGCTATTGCTTATTGTTTTAGAGCTCATTCCCATAAGCCATTTGCATTAATCTCAATCAATAGTCTATAAGCATGGCTTTTTTTTAAGGCGATTAATGATTAACAAGATAATACGCAAATTTGTCTTTGCTAATATCTCCAGACGGGTGAATGCAGTCCCATTCCAATGTGAATATTATAGAATGCAGAATCACTTGGCGTTGTCATTTCCAGGCTGTTCCTCTTGTCAAATATTTTAATTTGCATCCAAGACTGCCTACCCAAATGTTAGTGAGACAAAGAGATGGCTGTCCTCATCACTCCCATTGAAAACCCTGGTCCACATGTGAAACACAATGCGGGGCTGTACAATCAGTCTTTCCTTGTAAATATTGTGCTAAGTGGCATATCACGTTAGGTAAACGCAACGTAAGCCAGGAAGATTGCAAATATTTATTGGCTGGAAAGCTAAATGAGTGTTTGTCTTTGTGTGGTCTATGTAAATCCACAGCAGCTAGCAGGGGAATGACAGAGGCTTTGATAAAGTGGATGTCATTGATTGTGTATAGTCAATTCAATTTTTTTATAAAAATGTTTCAAATCATAACTGGAGTTATCACAGGACACTTTACTGATCGAGTAGGTCTAGACCTCACACTATAATTTACAGAGACCCTACAGTTACAATCCCAGACAGAAATACAGAAATATGATTCATAATAATTATAGCAGTTGGTATGATGAACAGTGGCAATTATAGTAGCAATAAAGATAATAGAACTATGAGTAGAACTAATAGTAGTGGCAGCGCAGGGCGTAGTAGCAGCGCAGGGCGTAGTGCGTCGAGCAGGACCAGGGCAGCAGCTGCAACCACAATCCAGGTGCCACCCCAATCCAAGGAAATCTGTGAGCCGAGAAAACATAAGGACTCGGGGAATAAGCTCCCCGGAGCTAAGTTAGTAACAAGCATTACTGGGACATGAATGCACCCAGATGGAAAGAGAAAGGAGACCAGTGTGTCAAAGGAAAGGAAGTTATTGATGCTAAAAGTCTCCTTTAGCGTCATATAATGCGTTGTAACTAAACGTGCTTGGTAGGGACTATTGGCGTCCCTTTTGACAGTTATGTTAAGGAAAAGGTACGATCTTCAAATTTCTACAATTAATAACTGAACGGTTAATTACTCTCAGGGTGCGAACTATGGGGGAGCTCAGTTCCCCTTAATAAGACATGGGCTCCCCTGAAAACGTGATTTGTGAAATTTTGGGGGGTCTCTAAAAATACTGACAATGTGTCATTTTGACGTTCAATTTCAGTTTTGTGTAATGTGATCATCGTGGATTATTATGTGTAAAATTGCAAAAATATCATTCATTCATGCATGACGGCGATTTAAACCTAATTCACTTCAATAAAGAAAACTATACATGCTATTCTTGTTGAGCATCAAGGCGTGGCGGCGCTACTCAACTCATGTTTAGTAGGCTACATGTTCAAAGATTCGCAGAAAAAATATAAACGTTGGAGGCCATTAATCGGCGAGCAAAGTCCTTGAAATCCATTCTGCAGTAAGCATCATATAGCCATGGCAAAAAGAAAACAAGGCAGTTTAATTAATTTTGGTTTTACTAAGAAATTGTGTAGCGATAACGTTAATAGCACGACCAATTCACCTGTTGCAAGCCCTGTTAGCACATCTCCTGTCGGGGTGACAACGCAAGAAGAAGCTGAAGAAATAATGTCCTCTCTGGCTGAAGATGATCCTTACCCGTCTTACTCCTCTCTCTCCCGTTAAATTGGAACAGCCAGCAGTGGAGAGACTGGAAGAGCCGATATACATGGCTGTTTGTTAAGGATGGAAGCTTGGGGTGCGTCGCTAAGGTCTAATTGAACGGAGAAATTATGCTATTCTTCAGTAGCCTGAGTAACTTTAACAGTTGTTCATGTGAAATCTCAAAAATAGCTTGATGCTTTGTTCATAGACTATGTGTGGCTGGCTGTTTGACCTATCTTTTCCTGTCGATAAAGTATGATAGGGAAAATCCTATATAGTGCATACACTTGTAGCTGTTATTATCTTTTTAAGTCATTGCAAGTCGCAAGCGCACGACCCCCCCCTCCCGTGGAAGTATAGTTTCAACACTGATTACTCTGTCACTCTTTAAGCATTTTCGTCAAAACTCAGCGTCCAACAAGGTCTGCTGTGAGCCCACTGGCCAGTGGGACAATGTTGGCATTGTACTTTTAATAAGTGTTCCTCCCTTTTATGAATGAATGGGATTCATTAACATAATCACATAATGAATGTGGATACATGCTACTGAAAGTAGATTTGCTGAATTGTGTTGAAAGGACAATTCCATTATTGAGACCCATGGAGTACAGTAAAAATAAAGACATTTAAAATGGACTGTAGTTTTGAACGATATAGAAATCGAGAGAGAGAGAGAGAGAGAGAGAGAAAAGAGTCATCTTGTCTTCTCATCTTAGAGTGCTTTTTATCTTTATCTATAATACAGGTGTTTGCATTTGGCTCAGATATGGTCCCTTTTGAGCATGATGAATATCTATATCGTTGTCATTTATGTGGAGTTTCTGTGGGTGGTGTTCAAATCTTTGTCTTCTTAGCCAACAACTGTGCTTTCTCTACCTTTTCCCTGCATATTCCACAAAAACCAAAGTTTCTCTCACAGGAAACGTCTAAACATGTTTTCGGCATTCGATTTTTCCCAGAAAAGACATACTATACACTGTGTCCTAAATCCTACCATTTGCCTTCCAAAATGACCCGTTTGAGTGCAATGCAGTGTTTTCAATCTGAACATATACTGTAGTACTTACTCAGCCTGGTCTCACAGAATTCCGTGAAATGATTACGAACTGTTAACACTGCATTACGTGGTGGTGGCACGGAATGTGTGAAAATTCTGTGTGGCCACCACAGAAAACAATGTAAAGTCAATGAGAAGATGACGTAGCATTAAGCGAGACTACAGTAGCGAGTAGTATGAAAGCCCTAAAAAGGGAGGTTGGTGGGGGGGTGGACTGGTCAAACAACAAAGGACTTTCACCCAGGAGACCGGGGATCATGTCCTGCGTGTCACGTTTCCTAAACCCAACCGTCGCTTTCTTCTTTACCTAAACCCAACCGTCCTGTTCTTCTTTACCTAAACCCAACCGTCCCGTTGTTGTCCTGCGTGTCAGGGAAACGTAAGCCTACCGACGTCCCGACCTTTGTCTTAACTTTAATCCGTGTTCATTTCACAGAAATCTGTGAGATCAGGTTGTACTTACTTTACAAGATTGGGGCGACCTCTAGCTCATCCAGTAGAGCGTGCGCCCCATGTAGGCGTCCTTGGCGGCGGCCCGGGTTCGAATCCAACCTGCTGCTCTTTGCTGTGTGTCGTCACCCCTCTCGCTCCCCTTTCCTGTCTGCAATCTATCCTGTCGATTAAAGGCCATAAAAATCTTTAAAAAAATGCCTGTTTTGGATCAGTCTAAATCTTCTGAGAATCCAGATTGAGCATTCATAGCAGCAAAATCATAGGCTTTCATTTAAATGTGCATCTTTGTGGCTTGAAACAAGATAGCATCAATATAGAAATCTTTATTACTTTAGTAATAAAGTGGCAGATTATTATTATCATACCATTATCATATAGCAGGAAGATACAAGACATCTGCTTGGTGTAATTACTGTGATTACTGTGCACTTATGTTTATATCAAACCCCAGATTTACAAAGAATAGGAAATAGGAGTCTTTCTTTCAGAAAACTCCTGTGTAATGCAGTAGAAGGCAATTTGCCAATCTCAGGAGGAGGTGTAGTAGACAGACCGCAGGGACTGTAGATCCTGGTACGTTAGGCCCAGCAGGAGGTTGCCTTGAATCGCTAGGTGAAAAATCTATTCACAATGCTGATTTGTCATTTGGGAACTTCGGAAAGAACAAATAACAGCTTTTATCTGTCAGACCTTCTTCTGTTGTACACAGGCCGTGTGATGACGCTGGACACTTTGATTTGCATGCACATCCTGCTCAAACAAATAGCACTCCCATCTTCTTTTGTATTTTTAACTGGTGGCTTGTCAGCTTCTTTGAAAGCTTTCTTATAAAGGGTGCTATTCAATCTTTCTGTTATAGACTCAAAGTCTAAAAAAAGTTAATCTTTTTTTAAGGCTAACATTGATTAATTTAATTTAATTTAAAATAAATCTGGTAATATATCTGCCAATAGTAATTTGTTCTTTTTAAGTCAATATTTTGAGAAACTAAGTCAATATATTAAGATACAGGGCCCTATCTTGCACTCAGCGCAATTGACTTTGTACACCGACGCATGTATCATTCCTATTTTGCACCCGACGCACAGCGGAATTTTCCCTCCACAGACGCACGTCGGTAAATTAGGGAATGTATTTGCGCTCCCGGGGGCGGTTCAGCAAAAAGAGGAGGCGTGTTCCGGTGCAAACGTTCCCTGGTGCTATTTTGCAGTTTCAGAAAACAATTCCGCCACAGACCAGGAAAAACCTGGTCTAAAGTCAGTGGCGCTAGTCTAAAGTCAGTGGCGCATTATTCAGATGCTATTTTAAGGGCGCATGCTTGGCCGTAATGTAGAGTGTGCATATGGCCGTAATGTAGAGTGTGCATATACTTTGATTCTCTCATCTCACGGACCCAGCAGTTCCCATTTTTGCAAACCATACATAAATACAAGGAAAAATATGACCTTGTTTTACACAACATTTCCATGAATCATGGATGTGTTGATGACATAAATGAGGAAATATTAGAGGACTTAAGGAGATGTGATGTTGAACTGCATGTGCCGATGCAACTTAACCCAAATGTCCCAGCAGCAGCACGGGAGAGGAGAGACAGAAGAGCTGCATCGTCTATATCACCATGCACTCATAACCTCGTGATTCAGTGAGAGTGAGCCCAAAACATCAGTAAGTATGTTTATGTGACATTTCAGCGCCCGAGATCCGCCCACAAAGCTACTTGTGTTTGGCGTTTGATACTTGAGTTTCAGATTGTTAAATTGGGCCCACAAAGTCAATATGTTAAGATACTAAGTCAATATTTTGATATACTACATCAATATTTTGAAATTGCAAGTAAGTATTTTAAGATAGTAAGTCAATATTTTGAGATATTAAGTAAATATTTTGAGAAGTAATGAGAAACTTTAAAATATTGACTTAGAATCTCAATATATTGACTTAACTCATTTTATTGTAATATAGCGTTTTCATTTCTTTGGTAAAACTTTATAAAGTCAGTCACTTGACCCTAGTAGGCCATCTTTTTTTCAGCCATATGGCTCTAGGGATAGGTGTCGCTCAGTTTGTTGGTCCACCACTTTGGTGCAGACAGATATGTCTTAACAACATGAATTGGCACATCATTTGGTATAGACATTCCATGGTCCCCAGACGATAAGTCCTCGTGACTTTGGTGATCCACCCTCTGACCATGCGCTTTACATTCTTGGGTTCCAGTAAAATGTCTATTGACTATTGTTGTATATTAGATATAATGTTTTTTCACCCGTTTATGACCAAATACCTGCAAAATGAATGACACTCCTGTTAGCCTCAGCTGTACCTGTGTTGTATGCTTCCATGTTAAATATTCATTGGGATCACGTTATCATGTCTTTAGCTCAACCTTTATCTCAAAGCACTGCTGTGCTGATTCCCGTCTTAAGCACTATTCGCTCAGGACTAGTATTACCTGGGGACCTCTAGTATTTTGTAAAAAAATTGCAGAGCTCGTCTGTGATTTTAATCCTTTGTGAATCTGCCATATCTGTAATTTGTCAAGTTACCTACCATATATCCCCAAAGACAAAGGTCATGTGATAACATTAGTCAGAGCCTTGACATCACATGGGGGATAATGCTGGTAAATTTGAGAAAATAATAATAATCTCGTGTGAATGTGGCACACAAAACAGACGTGTGTGTGGGGTGATTTCTAAATAACATGTGGTCCCATGGTAATACTAGTCCCGTGGGAATAAGGCTTTAGAGAGCCACTAGAGTTGCGGTAAACGTTTACTCCTGTTTTCTCAAGGCCTCTAGAGTTCTTTTTAAGTCTCAGATTTCAATTAGCACTGAATTAGAAATTAGTCAAAAGTAAATTGCCCATACATGACTGCATACAAAAAGAGGTAACTAATGAAATGACTTATCTACGTGAGAAATGCTCCTTGAATTTATCACTGCTAGTTCCCAGTGAATGAGACTGCAGGTCCCAACTGACAATAGTTCCAAAATTAGTCTGCTCAGCATCCCAAAATGATTCTGCATGTCTACAGCATAGCGAGAGAAGGCAACATGACTGCATGACATGTTGCGCAAAATCATTTAGCAATCAATTCATATTTACAAATGTGATGTCAAATTCAATATCTTAATTTATTTATTCATTTTACACAAATGGCACAAACGTTTCAGACATAGTTTTGCACTTTGGTCATCTTTCCATATTTTGCTGTAAGTCCATAAATCACAATCGGACCAAATGACTGATAATTGCCGGTTGGTCCATATGCCGACTCGTTAGTTTTGAGAAGCAGCTGATCGAGGGCAAAAGAAAGTTCAGTTATTTTTCACAAAGCTCTCTCTCTATACTTTTGATCGTCCCTCTGGCATGTTGGCACTTTGTCCGCCCACAGCACGCACGTGACTTCCTACCCACAATGCCAAGCACTCAGTCACAGGGCTGCTTTGCTACCTACCGTTATATCCAGTCATCTGTCACAATTGGGGCGCTTCAAACACCAGTGAATCACAACAATGGTAAGTGGCTGCAGATGTTTTATACAAATGGGTCACATCCCAACAGTCTCCCCTAATTATACCATTGTTGTACAAACGGACAGTTGCGCGTATTATTAACAAACCATTACAGTGAGATTCTTTCATCCATCATAAAAGCCAGCTCTAATTGGATTTGTAGGCTTTGATTTACTGATGGGCCAGGATGGTCATTCTTTTTCCTCTTCAAAGCATATCGATCTAATTAGCATGTTTTGTCAATGTGCCACTGTCCCAGTGTGCTTGCTAATAGCGAGGCATGGGACGTTTAGAAAACCTTTCATTTGATGCACCTGTGGGTTGACACAATTTCTTTTGTATCAAGATACTGTAGAGGGATGCGTGGAGTTCATTCATCCTGCACCTTCACCCTGCTGCTGCTTTTCTCAGTGTTGACTCCTGTCCCAAAACTACTCATGCAGGACACGTTAGCAAATGCATTATGCTGAGCCTGTGGCTGTCAGCTTAAATACCTTAAGAGACTACCGATAAAAGGAGTACGGCTGTTTCACCTGATGACTTCCATTCTCAACTGAAATGTAAATTTATTTCAAGCAAAGTAATACAGTATGCATGCAGCGTGCAGTTATCTGGAGCAGTTATAGAATATAATAGGATCTCTCTAATTTTTTTATTTAACCTTTATGTATCCAGGTAAGTCGATCAAGAAAAGAATTCTCATTTGCAAAGACGACCTGTCACATTCACACCTGGAAGCTGCCCAGTACAACCACAGTCTGATCTGATGGGCACTGAGCAGCTCCATTGGAGCAGTTGGGGTTAAGGGCCTTGCTCATAGGCACCTCAGTGGTGGTAACGAGAGAGGGACAAGCACCCAGATATGATCCTATCGGTCTGTGGATTGAACCAACGACCTCCCGGTCACAAGCTCTCTTCTTTAACCTTCAGGCCACCACTGTCCGTACTCACGTAAACAACTTATGTGCATAATATGTTTAGTGTTCCCCCTGGCTGGAAGGCATTGAAGGCAGGGTTGGTAATATAGAAAAGCTAGCCAGATTTGAAAGAAGCATCTCCTTGGGGCTTCGTCTAACCCCACCCCCTGCCCTCGGGGCTCCGCCCACACACAGATGGTGCATGAGCACCACTGCCTCGCTGCTTCAGAGCAGAGGGGATAAAGGACCGCTATTTTACTTCTTGTGTCATTCACCTCATATTATCATACCGAATGTTTAAAACAAAATGTACTACTGTTAACAATGCGGTGACGACGCACACTGAGCTCAGGCTCGTACACTGGAGGGGTAGAGTACGCCCAGCGGGGCAAGGAGGCATTTTATTGGTTCTTTCCAAGCGGACCCCAAAGCAGTGATTGGTGGACGTTTTTTACTGGATTACAGCAGCAACTGATGATGGATCTTTTTCGCTCCTTTTTTTAAGAGACCAGAATTTATATATTGCTGTCTGGGATTAGCAGCACATTGTCACTCCCAGCACATCAAAAAGGGACACTTGGTCAAGTGCCTTTGGCGTTTGTTTAATGACGCAAAAAGTCTCCTTTAGCATCTAACTCAGATGCGGTGGGGGATTTCAACTAATTTGCGCTTGGTAGGTACTCTTGGCATCACTTTTTGAGACCCATTTGGCATCATTTAAAGATTGTACGTTTTACTGACATGCGGCACAAGAACGGGACACAAATCCCGGTCTCCTGGGTGAAAAGTCCTGTGTAGTTTGACCCATCCAACACCTGACGCTGAGAGCCACTGTCCAAGTGTCAGTATTTGACGAGTTGGGAATAAGAACGATTTGGGTGTAAAGAACATTTCAAACAATACATATAAAAAGTGTATTGGAAATAGTTACCAACCCTGCCTTCAATGAACAGCTCCACATTATACTTTAATTACAGGGGAAATCTTAGTTTGCTGATTTTAAGCTTTGGAGAAATGTTCATATTTGGTCATTGTAATCGATTCAATCAGGAGAGACTTCATTGCAGATATGCAAATATTTATTGTAAATAAGCATAATATGAAATGTACATGAAATGTACAAAGTCTTTGGGGATTAGACTCCATCATTAAAATATTTAAAGGGGTAGAGAAACAGACATATCCCCCCCCATCCCCCCCCCGATGGAGCCTAGACACTGGTGATGGCGGAGAGGGAACCAGGAGGCCCAACGAAGGACCCGTCCGCTGGAAAGGGACTCCGGTTGCAGTGGATGATGATGATGATGATGACGCCCGGAGTTGGAAGGGGAGGAGGAGGAGGGTTGCATGTTTGCCTGAGAAGCCAGCTGATTGCGAGGAGAGAGACATTTTAAGCAGGATGTCATGCTGTGATTGGATCATGAATTTGTGGCCAATTCTGATTGGTTTACTGAAGAGTGAACACCTCTTAATATACTTGTGTGTTTTTATTTTGAATTCTATTCCTTGTATGAAAACCTTGTTGTGGTTCAGTGAGTTCACTTGGCCGTTAAATTCAGCGGAGAAAAGTGTATTGTAAATCCAAAATCAGCCCAGTAACTTAGACTGCTTTCATAAGTCTTTGAGTCGACTACTGAAAGCTCCTCGGAGCTATGTGGGAAAACGTTTAGCATACAGAACTTTTAGGTGCCTAGGCCCTGAATATTAATTCAGGAATCTCTGCTGTTCTGAGCTGCTTGATGCCCATTTCATGTTTCCAAGAAGAAATGCTGTTCTGTTGAAGACAGTGAAGACAGGGTGTCTACTGGGAAATATCAAGTGAAGTATACAGTGTGGCAGTCGCTGCACATATGTCTCACATTAAACCAGACAGTCCATTTTTACAGACCTTCACCCCCAGCCCAAACAGCTTCTTAAAGGGTGTCTATTTGTCCATTGCTCTGGGCGATGATATTGCATAGTATGGTATTGGATTACTGCATACATACAATAAAGAACAGATGTCACATATCATTGGTTTAAAAGATTTGAGCCAGCCAAGGTAATACACACTGAGTTTCTAGTGTTGCTCTGTGTTACATCTCGTGGGTAGTCAGTATAGTTGCTTATAGTATGTGCCTGAAACAACCTTGATACATTTACCATATTAAGGTAAAGGATGTGTTGTTGTATAGTATATGTTCATGATAATAGGGGAATTAATATTTCAAACTGCATTCTGTCATTTTTGTTAAAAAATGCATGGGAAGACCATATCATACGTATTATATTACGTCTTACAAATGTATGCCATCTTGGCAATGATATTGATCATATGTGTTGCTTTGTTTGCTATAAATCTAAATGCTGGTAACCATTGCTGTTGGTCACTATGGGTTGGGATCTAAATAAACAATGAATATCAGCAGCCCATCTTTCTATTAGCAACTACAGTACTAGATGTTTTGAGAAAGAGTTTGGTATTAGTTGCATATTGGAAAAGTCACGAGATGAATTTTATGTATGAACACCTAACCGAAATCACGATCTTTCCCTGACCTTAACCAAAGGGATTGTGTTACCTAACCACACATGGACCTCAGTTGACTAACTCCTGCATTTTGCAGGCTTACTCCTTTTACTTGAGTAAAGGATCTGAATACTGCCTCCATCACATGCTCTGATAAATTAACACCACTGAGCCCTTAATAGCGTATGTTAGACGGATTACAACGCTGCTGTTCCGTTACATTTAGCCTGTGCAAAGGAAACACAAACATACCAAGCTGTACACACGTGAACATGCAGCATCCCTGCAGTCACGGCTAGAAGCAGATATTGTTGAAACCAGAAAAGATTTATTGCCTACAGCGTAAAACCAAATTTTAATTCCATTAAACACTCTGCTGTCTGCTCAGCGACTCTTTACAATTACCCGCTCCATCTGCCTTGTGTTCTGTATCCAAATTAATAACCGCTAGTTTGAGATTTTGTATAGCTTTTCACTGGTTACAAAACCTTATGTAATTATGTAAGGATCCCCTCAAATGCGCTCCAACAAACAGGCATTTTTTATTCTGAATACATTCAACACAGAGGCTGGCCCAAATACTGTATTGAGCAGGCAAGGTCAATTACATGGTGCAGTGATTCAGATGCTGTTAGCATAGTGCAACAGTGTCATTGAGTGCTACTTTCTAAAGTACAACTTGCAAGGTTCTTTTCCACCTGAACAATTTCGAATTTCGTTTTGAGATCTATTGGAAAATTGGAAGGGAAACATACTGTTTGTGCTTAACTTCAAGTGGCATGCAGGCAATATGCTTTCAAGCTGATCTAATAACACAAAATATTGTTACAGTTTTCTCTAAACTATGTATTGCACAACACTTCAAGCTAACTGTAGTCTCATTCAAACACAGAAGATCATTGCTATACAGAAGTGTATGTTTTCCAGTGATATGAAGCCCATATACAATCCACAACCTTTTGGTAATGTTAACTTGAGCAAGTAGTAGATGTAAATAGACTGCATTTATATAGTGCCTTTCTAGTATTAGTACAGTTTACATAGTACAGGAACCATTCACCTTTCACACACTTAGGGCTGGGTACCCAATTCACTACTTTTTAGGCACCGACCAACTTGCCTCCAACGTATCGAGAATGCGTCGTCATTCAATACCACATTTCAATACCTAAGGAGCAAATCTCATTAGCATCAGTGAGCCAATAAGCATGCAGCATGCTTTTACCAAGATCTAATAATGCTGATGATTGGCTGTCTAACGTTGATGAACATGAATACATGTTATGATATGAAATACTGCATATGCAATCAGTATTTTCTTCTGAAAAACACTCATCGTGGAATTATGTACAAGTAAATGCAGTAAGTAAGTAAGTAAGTAACTGAAGTTATTGTGATGGGACCAACGCACCTCCGAACTTCATTATCTAAAGATATAGCTACTCTGGATGGTATTGCCCTGGCCTCCAGCACTACTGTCAGAAATTTAGGAGTTATTTTCGATCAGGATATATCCTTCAATGCCCACTTAAAACAAACCTCAAGAACAGCCTTTTTCCATCTTCCTAACATTGCCAAAATTAGGAATATCCTGTCTCAAATCGATGCTGAAAAACTAGTCCATGCATTCGTTACTTCCAGGCTAGACTACTGTAATTCCTTACTATCAGGTTGCTCAAATAAGTCCCTTAAGACTCTCCAGCTGATCCAGAATGCTGCAGCACGTGTTCTGACGAGAACTAAGAAGAGATCATATTTCTCCTGTATTAGCTTCTCTGCACTGGCTTCCTGTGAAACCTAGGATCGAATTTAAAATCCTTCTCCTGACCTACAAAGCTCTAAATGGTCAAGCACCATCATACCTAGAAGAGCTCCTAGTACCTTATTGTCCTAGTAGAGCACTACGCTCCCAGAATGCAGAGCTACTTGTGGTTCCTAGAGTCTCTAAAAGTAGACTGGGGGCCAGAGCCTTCAGCTATCAGGCTCCGCTCCTGTGGAACCAGCTCCCAATTTGGGTTCGAGGGGCAGACACCGTCACCACATTTAAGAGTAAACTGAAAACCCTCCTCTTTGATAAAGCTTGTAGTTAGGGAGTGAGGAGTTGCAGCGTCCGCCTAACCCGGCCCATCTGCTCCTCTTCGTAGTCATCAGTTTTATTTATTATATAATCAATAATATAGCGAGAGTAGAGGGAGGCAGGCCAGTACAGCCCGATCCGGTTGGGGAGAGTTCGAGCCCGACCAGGCACCTCTCTTTAACCTGCCTCTCTTAGTTATGCTATTATAATTCTAGACTGCCGGGAAGTTCCTTCCTTCCTATGACACACTGAGCTGCTCTCTCATCTCTGTTTCCACTTGTTTCCTTTGGTATGCATCCTGTCCCAGAAATGCTTGTTACTAACCTAGCTCTGGGGAGTTTACTCCCCGGAGTCCTTATGTTTCTTCTTCACAGAGCATAGCTCTGCGATTCTCTGCAATTCCCGGCCGCGTCCTGCTGCGTCCGCCGCATCCACCCATGCTCTGCTGCGCCACGTTACATCCCGCAACGCCCTGCTGTGATGTTCATACGCACAGAGTAGTCAGGATCCGGTATAGGAGACTGCACTACTCAGTATGACACGATGTGCCCTGCTATGACATGAACTTCCACGATGACCTTCGAAGTCACTGTTCCATTATCTTTAATGTGACTATTATTTGCCACTGTTCATCACACCCCCAACCGGCCCCGTCAGACACCGCCTACCAAGAGTCTGGGTCTGCCGAGGTTTCTTACTAAAATGGAGTTTTTCAATTCAATTTATTTATAGTATCAAATCATAACACGAGTTATCTCGAGACACTTTACAGATAGAGTAGGTCGAGACCACACTCTATAATTTACAAAGCCCCAACAATTGCGGTAATTCCCTCAAGAGCAAAGCAGTGCGACAGTAGCGAGGTAAAACTCCCTCTTGGGAAGAAACCTGGGACAGACCCAGGCTCTTGGTAGGCGGTGTCTGACGGTGCCGGTTGGGGATGTGATGAACAGTGGCGATAATAGTCACATTAATAATGGAACAGTGACTTCAAATGGTAGTCGTAGTAGTTCATGTCATATCAGGGCGCTGCAGGGCATTAGGATGCAGCGTGGCCCAGCAGAGCATGGATGGACGTAGCAGGAAGCAGCAGGGTTTAGCAGAACCCAGGATGACATTGCAGGGCACCACTGAGCTCAGCAGGGAGTGCAGCAGGACCACGGCGACAGCTGCAACCCTGATCTTGGTGCCAACGTTCTCCACGGAAATACGCTGGGGGAAAAAACATAAGGACTCCGGGGAGTAAACTCCCCAGAAGCTAGGATTAATAACAAGCATTTCTGGAACGGGATGCCACTGTTGCAATAGCCACTGCTAATGCTTGCTCTTGAGGGAATTACTGTAATTGTTGGGGTTTTGGAATTTATAGAGTGTGGTCTAGACCTACTCTATCTGTAAAGTGTCTCGAGATAACTCTGTTATGATTTGATACTATAAATAAAATTGAACTGAAATTGAATTAAATGACCTCAATCCACATACCCTTTCAATTCCTACAAACAGGCTGCTGAAAAGCCTATTAACTTTAACTAACTTTATTAACTATTCTTCATTTTTTTATTTTACATTTTATATGAAAATTGCAAAAGTAAATTGCATTAAGCATAGACAAGCACAACACATCAATGACTTTGAAGAGGAGCTTACCTCTTGTGCCCTGAGAAAAAAGAGGATATTGTTTTCAGGGATTAGAGCCGGCACCGCTGAGAAAAGAAAATATGTCAAATGCTTCAAGGTGAATGTGTTTGAAATAAAAGTAAATTCTCCCAGCAGCAAATTGGCATAACCTCCAAATGCACTTTCTTCGTCAAGCCTGCCATTGTCTCCCATCAGCACTCAAGCAGTTCTTGAGCATCATTACTCACAAACATAACACACCTTAATGAATTACCCTATGAATAAATGACCATAATGGCAGCAGTTAAGCTCTGCATGCAGGCATAGACAACAGCTGTACATGACTGTTGATTAAGAGTCTCACGTGCAGGGCAAATCTTTATTAGGAGTGTACCGGGCAAATACAGCTGCACTACTTTTACATTTTGGTGTTCAAATACAGAGTTAAAGCTGTAGTGCGCAACTATTTAAATTAATAGACGTTGCCAAATGAGTTGATTTCCAGCTCCACAAAACTCTCTGTGTTTCTCAGTATGGACATGTTCACAAAATGGTGTAGTCCGGCGACTTTCGCGCTTAGAAAACTGAGCTATAGAGAGAAAAGATAATGACCTCTTCTGAAGAGTCCATCATGTTTTTTTAATCCTCCGTGTCCTCCTTGGCTACTAGTAACTGCGTAGAGGAGGGCTGAGGGTATTGTGCAATCACAGAAGGCTTGTATCATGTGGATGCGCTGACAGTGTTCCTCATTCCTCATGGGGGAGACAGAAACTAAACACTATAGCTTTAAGAGTTTACTACCTGTATACAAATCAATGCACTAAATGTATTTCTACATATCAATAATATTCTCTTCCAGATAATAGAAACTGTGATGTCATTATATTCTTTAGTTAACGTTAGCTTTGTTTGGCCCAGTGACAGCCCCATCCCACTAAAAATGAAGTATCAAGAAGCAAAGTTTGTTCATTTCGCATGGGACATTAGAAAATTGGCTTCTCAAGGCACTGCTGTCGACAGCCCACGATGTGCGTCAAAACATCCGCGCCTATTGTTTTCTATCTCCTACGCAGTGGGGCGCCTAGACCAAGCAGCAACCTCCGGGGCTGAAAAAATGTAGCTAATGTGGAAGTGCCGAGTGGCCAATTGAGGCTGGCTCCAAATGGGAGTCTATCCACATAGACACCCATGTTAAAATGCCCAACTTTACAGCAGAAATAAACATATTTACAGCCTGGTAAAAAAAACTGTTTTGGTCTCTGTAGCTAGGTCCCCCTTCATTTCAGCTCAATTACAGTTGTGCATAATTAAAGGTGTGCCACTTTAAGTGACAGGTGGCTGCCGTCACAGGAGGTGAGCATAGACTGTAGGCTTCATTCAGCCCGCCTCAGCTCCATCCACGCTTCGTTTTGGCTCTTCAGAAATCAATGGGTGAGATCACGGGAGACTACATTCTATATTTTATACAGTCCACGGTCTAGACACATGTTAATTCTCCAGAAAAGCAGCAATTTGTATTACACACTTCCTGATTGCACACAACTCGGCTACTGTTCCCTGACTACTATTTCTGTAGTAGCATCATTGCATTAAATGATGCAACACTACGCAATATGGTCAGTGGAGTTTTACTGCCAGCCATCCTCAAGAATAGCACAGAGGAGGAGAGAAGTGATCAAGGTAAAGAGAGGAGGCTGGTAGCTCAGCAGCGACTACTTGAACACTTGAAATCTTGTTACAGATTAAAAGGCAGAGAAAATGATTTGGGCTGCAACTACCTTATTTTTTTTCGTTGTTTCATGTGTCTATACATTTTTCCATGAATCATTTAGTCTATACAATGGCAGATAAAAGTCCACTCCATAATTTCGCAGAGCCCAATATGGTGTGTCTTTTTTTTTTTGCACTTTTGCTGAATGAATAACAGAAAAGATTAATGGATCATTGTTGATCTACTACTTTCTTTAATCGGCTAAGCATTTCCAGTCAAGTCAGATTGATTTTAATAGCCCAATATCACAAATCACAAATTGGACTCATTTTGGACTCAGGGGGCTTCATCTGTTCAAGTCCATTTCAGAGCTACAAATGATGCATTTGAACATAATGCAGTTAAAATGACTAATGTCAACTGAAGGAGTGGATGGGGCGGTGTGTTTTATGGTGTAAATGTCTTTAATTATGTAAAGGGAATATTTTTTCTCCTGTATTGTTCAAAACTTTATACATGTTCAAAACATCACGTGTTTTGGGATGGTTCTTTTTTAGGAGTTATGTAAATCTCAACAACAAATCTGTTAGAGAATGAGACCCTGTTAAAGCCAGAAGCTCCAGAGTTTAAATCTACATAAATCTCTCTTTATTTTTCACTTCCTGTTGTGTTCCTCTAACGTAGCAAAGTAGACACAGTTCTTGTTCTCCGTACATGTTTTGAACTCCCTGAACGGTTATTTATTACCATTTTTTGGGGAGTGGGTTGTATTTCATATTTCTGAAAGGGAACAAATCTACCTCTTCTAAAAAAAATTTAGGGGGGGAGGGACATATCCCCCGCATCCCCCCTGAAATCTACGCCTGTGCCTGCATCATAGTGCTAACAAAGGTCTTTATGGCTGGTGTTGACCATTTTATCATCTCTTCTTCTGCTATTCATGTTCCTGCATCTATCAGGCAGCTTGTGTTAGTTGTCTTAATTACTATATCTGAAATCCATAAATCAGGCAGGGTTTTGGTTGTGAATAAAGTCCTGGCAGTGGCTTGGCCATTTTGAGTAGAATATCCCACACACAGATGGGGTAGCTGGCAGGAAAAAGCTCAAAGCACCATGACATGATTGATCCACTCTTAACAACAGCCTATATTTGCTTCTGCTCCTGCTAATCAA
This sequence comes from Perca fluviatilis, assembly GCF_010015445.1. Lineage (NCBI taxonomy): Eukaryota > Metazoa > Chordata > Actinopteri > Perciformes > Percidae > Perca > Perca fluviatilis. Next base: position 33,065,536 of record NC_053127.1, read on the forward strand.
CGTCCTGCCTTGGAAGACTTCCCATCAGTGTGGATGAATCTGCCATGTCAAAGGTGACAGAGAAAGGCACCTATTCTCTTTATGGCTCCTTCTCTCACGCCTGCAATTTCCCCTCTTCATCTGGTTGTCCTCCAGTCTCCCATTTTGTCGCCAAATGGAGAGTGAAGTGTGCACTACCATCTGTGCAGTGCGGATAGAGGGAAGCTAATAGTTTCACACAAGGGATCAAAAACTCCTCACTCTTAACCCTGTGAGGAGAGCCAAGTCGTAAACGGCCTTCTCAGTCGGACAAACCATTTACTTCCAATGTGTTGCTGGCAAGTTAAAAGGAAAGGGGAAGGGTTGGCAAGCCCTCCTAAAGTAAAATCCCCAGAGAAGCCAAAAAATCCCTCTGAAAAAGTTCCAATTGTATCCATGCGCTTACTGAAGTAGCCCTGTGTCTGAGGCAGAAAAATAGAATGTACTAGTAAAAGTAAAAGTAATTTTCCAGTGCTCGTACCAGTGTTTGTTGTCAGGGTTTTTGACTTTTTTAGCGTTGGAGCCACAGATGAAACATGAGGCTTCTTTCACCCAAGAAAAGTGCATCTCATTGGGTCTTTTCATGGTGGTATTATGATTCTGGTCAAGTCTGACTACCTATTGTCTGTGGTCATGTATACCATAGTGATAGCTGATGGGAAATCAGGACAGTGTCTATTGAATCTATTGTGAGCCTCTCTTATGCAGAGCTCCAGGTGCTCTGCTGTCACACCAGCTGTGTTGTGGAAAGAGAAAACTGGATTGCATTGTCAATATTTTAAAGGCTCCATATGAATTCCTTTTCATTCATTTATTGAACTTGTGTTGGGACATGCCTTTGTGTTTTAATTAAGTAAAAAATGACAATTTGTTGAAATAAAAATCCCACTAATCCTATAAAGATGATGGGCAAATGTCTATGAAAGCTGCATAAAGTGTAGCTCAACATTTTTTGAGTGCAATTTGGAAATGCACAGACATGAACCATTGTTTTTCTTCAAAATGTTCAACACAATAAACTTTCCACGGCATTACTTTATCCAACTCTCTCACTCACGTTTTGAGCCCGTGGATGTATTATAAGAACTGGATACCGGACCCCAATATGGTGGCTGTTCAATCCAATGAAAATGTATCTTGCTTCCGGGCTTACTTCTGTGATATGCAGCCCACTGAATCAGCGCAGTAGTTCTTCTTTCGTTGGCCACGCCTGCAAGTTCCTGCAAGGCCAATAGACTTTATAGAGGGCGTGACAGATTTATAATCCGCTTTTTTCATCTTGAGACCGCTTTTCTTTTTTCCTCCACAGCCCTATGTTGCCTCAGCCCACAAACCCCTCACCACACCCGGTTAGGGATATGGTTTAGGGTTAGGGGCTGAGGGAACATAGGGCTGAGGTAATATATGGTAGAGGGTCACATAGGGCTGATGGAATATAGGACAGAGGGAACATAGGGCTGATGGAATATAGGACAGAGGGAACATAGGGCTGAGGGAACATAGGGCAGAGGGAACATAGGGCAGAGGGAACATAGGGCTGAGGGAACATAGGGCTGAGGGAACATAGGGCAGAGGGAACATAGGGCAGAGGCAACATAGGGCTGAGGGAACATAGGGCAGAGGGAACATAGGGCTGAGGGAATATAGGGCTGAGGGAACATAGGGCTGAGGGAACATAGGGCAGAGGCAACGTAGGGCTGAGGGAACATAGGGCAGAGAGAACATAGGGCTGAGGGAACATAGGGCTGAGGGAACATAGGGCAGAGGGAACATAGGGCAGAGGGAACATAGGGCAGAGGGAACATAGGGCTGAGGGAACATAGGGCTGAGGGAACAGCCTTCACCGGAGCTTCTTCCCCAAAGCCAGGAAAACAAATATTTTGGTTTAGGTTTGTCAGTGCCATTGTGATCTTTGTAATCACAAATATACTGCGAGTGACTAGAAACTATTCAGTCACAATTGCTTATGGATTTGAGAAGAGAACAAATGTTTAGAGGAGAGCCTGCTCACACACTCAGAGAAAGCATGAATGATCGATTGTGTGCGCAAACTAAGTTATCAAGTCTCGGCCACCGGACGGATCCAGAAAATGCAGCAGAATAGTTCAGTGTGTCAGAGTGGGTTTGAACGAGAAACCCCATGTTCACCACATATTGAAACAACTTAGCTGAGGTAAGACCCCTCCACTGCCATTGACCGAGGCACACAGACACCATCCTCAGCAGACGTCATAGCAGGAGACAAGATTGAGGACAATGGAATTTTGGAAAATGGAAAATTATTACTCTGAATTTATTACTGCTACTTATTTTTACCTTATCTCTCATTGCCTCTCTTACTCTTTATTTAATTCATTTCTCCATATTGTTATATTCTCAAACTCCTTAATACGTGATCCGTACTGCACTTAAAGGTGAATACCACATAATTGATCAATTCAAATATTTTAAACTTGTAAACTGTTGAAACAGTTGAATTAATATTTCTGCATGCATGCAGTTAGTGTTTCTAGCAATATTACTACACGCTACTATATTATTGATTGAGAATCGCATATGAGACCAAGATGACATGCTTAATAGCAATAACAGCAAATTGCAGTTGTAAAAGCATTTTATTATTGTTGGCTGGCAGAACAATCTGACTTTTAGGTTTTTCATCTACCAGCCACGTTGGCCGATAATCCAAAAAATTCAATTTGTACCCTGGGCATATCACTCCCAGTCTTTATGCTAAACTGAGCTTCATATTTTTATCTCCTTGTCGAACTCTGCCAGTGAGCCAATAGGCGTCATGGTAAACTATGCCACTTTCCTTCCTTTCTTTTCGTCCCTGGGGTGAAAAAAAGTGTTGCCACTGAATATGATCCAGGCAGCAATTATTTTGTGTGTTACTGTAGGCCTATTTGGCAAAATGAATTAGTAGAATTACACGTTGCAGCAGACAGGATTGCGGCCAGTGTATTGTATACAAAATGATACAAAGCACCTTATAGTCATGCAAAAACTGTATATATTCTAGGCGTTTGTAAGTAAGCACCAATTCCACCCAAAAATATCCTAAGAGATTAATAAGAAGGAACTATCACACACATAGAGAATGGACCCACGAATACACGACTCAGGAAGGTAAAATACAAGGGCTAATAAAATCAGGCAACAGTGTTCAGTAACGGCAGGCAAAGGGAGTATCCGGGAAAACAGGCAAAGGTCAAAATCCAAGGTAATCAGAACTCAGGAAAACAGGAACAGAGGGAAAACCACTCAAAAGCTGCACACATGGTAAACAGACGATCTCACGCTGGGGTAAAGGGAAGACTGAACTTAAATACACAAGACAGGGGAGACAATGAGACACAGGTGAAACACATTAGGGTGGGGACAGGTAATCACACAGGCGGGAAAATATAAGACAGGAAGTAAAACAAGACGACACATGGGAGAACAGAGAACCTACAAAATAAAACAGGAAATGGAAAAACTAACAGAAAACATGAAACAAACTAAAAACAGAAACTTGACACAGGGATGAGACATGACAGGAACAGGAAGATAAAGCTTGAAAATACTAAAATACTTATTTCTTCTAATAATAAGCCTTGTTGCTGTGTTGATGATGTGTTACTAAAAGATTAAAAGCACAAAGTGCTTCCCTGTAGTGTAGTTTACCTTTTCACAATCTAACCCAGTGAGATCCTTAAAGGGATACGCCACCGTTTGTTGAAATAGGGCTTATCACGGTCTCCCCTGGCTGTAGATAGATGGGCCAACGCATTTTTTGTGCATGCATTGTTTTAGTGAATGGAATCCTATGTTGCTGGTTAGCATGTTGTGAGTAAAAGTGAGCCAACAAAAGACAAAAAAAAAAAATTAATTACTTGCACTGAGACAAAAAATGCATCGGCCCACCTATCTACAGCCAGGGGAGACCGTGATAAGAACTATTTCAACAAACGGTGGCGTATTCCTTTAACAATACCTCCCACATGGAAGCAGGAACTGCATGACGTGACCTGAAGTACATACTTTAAAACGGTGTTTTCTTCCTGGCTTCTTTGTTTAGGGTTTACTTTCTTTAGACCCACAATGTGACAGAAACACATTTTAAGGGCGAATGAGTTGAAATATTTAAAAGTTTTATCTCATTTTAGTGAACCTGTAACCATGTAGTCTATATCCATGACGTTCAATTTCCGGGATTGCTCCGGTGGTCGCCAGAAATTCCGACGGATGTCCTTTTTTTCCAGCCGGAGGTCCATTGGCATTCTAAACTCCGGTGGATTTGTGAGGACTATGGTTAACTGCTCCTCAGATCTCTGCAGGGTAAATCCAGACAGCTAGCTAGACTATCTGTCCAATCTGAGTTTTCTGTCGCATGACTGAAACTACTTTTGAGGTTCATTACGTGCATTGCATATTGTTTTCTAGTGCAATTTATTGTCATTTTTAGTCATTTTAAGGATTTTGGGATCACTTTACTAGACAAAGGTAAAACTACACACCACTTCTAAGTCAGGTGTTTGGGTCCAGGGACACCAGGGTCCGCTGGGTGAAACACAGAATATACCATCGCAATTATATTACAATTTATCGAATATCTATCTATAAATTGCAGGAACATCTTTCTGTGTGTGTGTGTTTGTGTGTGTGTGTGTGTGGTGGGTGGGTGGGTGGGTGGGTGTTATGCGCATATCTCTTGAAACGTTGCGATGGATTTCAAACTTGACAGGTGTCTTACGGGTACGAGTAAGTGCAGTGCCAAGTTTGACGTTGTTTGGATTAGAAATACAAGAGATATCGTTTAATATATAGGTAAAAGAAGCACACACTGGCTTTTTCCGCTCTAGCCGCTGGCCACTAGCCCTTTCACACTGAGGACCAGAGACAGAGAGCAGCGGAGCTTTGGCAGCTAAAATGTGACATACACCTCAGACCCACAAAAATGTGCAAAGTTGCACTAGCCTACTTTGGACTGTCTTTGACTTTGAATAAACAAACGACAATTCCCGAATTTAAGGACATTTCAGTATCCCACACATGCAAAGCAAAACAAGCTACAGACAAAGTGGCAGCAAGACGTATCTGTATATGTGTGTCCGTGTTTGGGGGAGGGTTATTCCTTCACAGCGCTGTGCAATGCGAGAACATCTCAGACTTGAACCGGGCACACACATCAGTTTTCATCAGACTCACCCTGGGACAGGTTAATTAAATCTACTGCTAACTTATGTACAACACTATTAACATTACTGTCGCCAAAATACCCCCGCAAAACAAATCCCCTACTTCACCGTTAACTGTCAAGCCACTAAACCTATATGGAAATGAACACCTCTGCTGAAATGTTAAATTTTTTAGCGATCATAGGACACGAGACAACGTGTCTCTCTCTCTCTCTCTCTCTCTCTCTCTCTGCGTGCGCGCACACAGACACACACACACACACACACAAACGGTCCAGTTCTGGTGGTTGATTAACGCAGATATGTGCTGATTAGCTCTCATAAACGGCCGGATGGGATAGACGTAGCCTACACTGTAAGTCAGTAGAATAGGCTATACAGTGGAGTTGCATATTAAGTGGTTTGGGGTCCTTCTGTAAGTCCTTTTTGGGTACAATTTTGAAGAATTCTACAATCAGCAATACCACAGGCCAAGCAATCGCCCACTCCACTAGTTATCTCAATAACAGAACAGACAAGGGATTTATAAACTGTAATCATGAATTTAGCCATGCAAATACCAGACTAAAACTAATCCTAAATTGAATGCTGAAAATTGAAATAAAAGAAACAGATTGGTAATTGTGTTGATATTTTATTGACTAGACTCCTTCTGACCTTACTAAATCCACAGAAGACAGCCAGCCTTTACTTGTCTAAATACATAAATAAATATATAAAACAAAGCTGCTTATATCTTGCTCTTGGAAGACTGGATGCAACAACAGGCCTCCCAGCAGCTATGACGATAATCTCCCAACATTTCAAGTGAACACACTCTATTTTCGCTTTGTTTTTAACACTTTAAATCAGTGGGTGTTGTGTAAAATTCACACTGTGATATACTGGGTGCTGCATCACTCCTCGTTGGACTGAGAGGCTTCTGACACCACACACACCCACACACACACACACACACACACACACGTTCTATCCAGTGATGGTGAGGGGAATTTGCAGCCTATGATCTTGATGCTCTGGTGGTGATTGTTTTTAAGAAATCTAGTCTGTGAACACCAAGCCAAATTACTTGCGAAAACCTACATTGCAATAAGCAGGATTCTGAATCTGAATAACTGCTTAATGTAGCAGTAGCAGGAAATACCACAGAAGAGGATTTGAGTGTTTTGCCAGCTGTCTGTCTGTCTGTCTGTCTGCAGCCAGTTTTGCTACTGCGATAGTGTCACAACCATATAGTCACGAAAATATACAAGTGTGTAGTTGAAGTCAAAGTGAAGGCCGGCTTCGAAAATAGGTGTGGTCCGAGCAAAGGCCCTGGAAATAGTGGGGTAGAAAGTAGTTAGAGTTCATTGGCCCCCTCACTTTACGCCCCTGGCCTGATTTTGGCATCGCGGCCGGTGGGATTCCATCGCTAGACGCATTTTTTATTTTTACTTTAAGACCAAACTTAAATATTTATTAGGATTTGTGCTAGAAATTTGTTTCGTAGGATTTCTTTCTTACAGGCCTTAATCACATTCATTTGCTTTTTTTCTGATTGGGGTGCTTTTCTAAGGTTGTCATCTCACTGCTGAGTAGGTTCCTGTGCCTTTCAGTTCAGCTAAGTAGTTAGAACATTCTGACGGGGGTTCTTTTTACAGTTCTTAATCCAAGGGAGCGGAAAATACATCAGTGGAATTTTTGGTCTCATTTATGCTCATCTATAAGGAAGAGACAATCCAACATTCATTATATTTTTCATTTATTCGGTAAGTACTTGTCTCAAACACTGCCTCATATATCTAACTTATCAAAGCCTTTATGTTTTCCAAACTGAATATTGCAGTAAAGTCTTGGTGTTTGCTTGTGATGATTGTTTGTGCCATGGCCTGTGTGTGTGGGTGTATGAGTGTGTGTGTGTTTGTGTGTGCTCAGACAAATTTTGACTCTCGCCAGCATCAAATAGAGAATCGGCCATTTTCAGAGTGCCAGCCAAGAATTTAAGTCTAAAATTGAAAGTTGGTGTGTGTCCGTGTGAAAGAGAAAGCAGTGGGGAAAGCTGCATTTGACAGTTCAAAGGGTTCAATTTGAAATCGAGGTTGTAAATTATCTTGTAGGCTTGACAGGCTATCTTAGGGGGCCGACTCTCTCTTTCTGCATCCCCCGCTGTCATTAATCCCCCCACATATATCCTGTGCAATCCTGCTCACTAATTATGTGGCAGCCAACCATTTTATTAAAAACCTACAATATCTACTATTATGTTAACACACTTGCACAGCAGGAAACCTCACCCAATGCAAGATAACACGAGGTACAGATGCAGCTTAAAGGTCCCATGGCATGCAAATTTCACTTTATGAGGTTTTTAACATTAATATGCGTTCCCCCAGCCTGCCTATGGTCCCCCAGTGGCTAGAAATGGTGATAGGTGTAAACCGAGCCCTGGGTATCCTGCTGTGCCTTTGAGAAAATGAAAATTCAGATGGGCCGATCTGGAATCTTCTCCTTATGAGGTCATAAGGGGAAAGGTTACCTCCCCTTTCTCTGCTTTGCCCGCCCAGAGAATTTGGCACCCCATGAGAGAGAGACATCATGGCTTGCAAACGAGCAAAGTGGCAGTTGGTCAAGGCCACACCCCCACCCTCCACCTTGCCCCCCACCTCTCTCCTCCTCAATAGCATTTAAAGCTACAGACACACAAATGGCAAATCCTAAGGAAAGCTCATTGTGGGACTGGCTCTAGTGACTGTAATTCAACACCAAGGCTGAATTTCGGGAGACTTCAGATACAGTATTAGGGGACCACTAAGGCCTATATAAAAGAGACTTCAGATACAGTATTAGGGGACCACTAAGGTCTATATAAAAGAGACTTCAGATACAGTATTAGGGGACCACTAAGGTCTATATAAAAGAGACTTCAGATACAGTATTAGGGGACCACTAAGGTCTATATAAAAGAGACTTCAGATACAGTATTAGGGGACCACTAAGGCCTATATAAAAGAGACTTCAGATACAGTATTAGGGGACCACTAAGGTCTATATAAAAGAGACTTCAGATACAGTATTAGGGGACCACTAAGGTCTATATAAAAGAGACTTCAGATACAGTATTAGGGGACCACTAAGGTCTATATAAAAAACACTTCAGATACAGTACAAGGGGACCACTAAGGCCTGTATAAAAGCATCCAAAGAGCACCATGTCATGGGACCTTTAAGATCTACTTCAAGGAACAGGTTTTGTTATAATCTCTAATTTATGGAGAATTTGTGTTTTTCTGTGTTGGGCCCAAGTGGTTTCAGTGTTCAATAAGCTCATCCATGAATTTATGATTAAAGGTTCTCTAAGCGATGTTGGGTGACGGCACTTCTTGTTGACGTTTTAAGTATTTTCATACAAAACAAGGCTAGCTCACCCCCTCCTCCTCATCCCCTCCCTTCCGTGCTTCTGCGCATTAACCCCCAAATCCTTCTTGTCGGTTATTGGCTGGAATGCTGAAACTCTGTTTGTTATGTTTGGTGGTGCAGGTTGTGGGGCCTGGGCTGTCTACGGAGACCGCATTTTTTTACAGTGTGTTCAGGGGACAGGCAGCTAGCGGCTAGTGAGGAGATGTTTTTTTACAGTGTGTTCAGGGGACAGGCAGCTAGCAGATAGTGAGGAGATGTTTTTTACAGTGTGTTCAGGGGACAGGCAGCTAGCAGATAGTGAGGAGATGTTTTTACAGTGTGTTCAGGGGACAGACAGCTAGCAGATAGTGAGGAGATGTTTTTACAGTGTGTTCAGGGGACAGGCAGCTAGCAGATAGTGAGGAGATGTTTTTACAGTGTGTTCAGGGGACAGGCAGCTAGCAGATAGTGAGGAGATGTTTTTACAGTGTGTTCAGGGGACAGGCAGCTAGCAGATAGTGAGGAGATGTTTTTTACAGTGTTCAGGGGACAGGCAGCTAGCAGATAGTGAGGAGATGTTTTTACAGTGTGTTCAGGGGACAGACAGCTAGCAGATAGTAAGGAGATGTTTTTACAGTGTGTTCAGGGGACAGGCAGCTAGCAGATAGTGAGGAGATGGTTTTACAGTGTGTTCAGGGGACAGGCAGCTAGCAGATAGTGAGGAGATGTTTTTTTACAGTGTTCAGGGGACAGGCAGCTAGCAGATAGTGAGGAGATGTTTTTTACAGTGTGTTCAGGGGACAGACAGCTAGCAGATAGTGAGGAGATGTTTTTTACAGTGTGTTCAGGGGACAGACAGCTAGCAGATAGTGAGGAGATGTTTTTTTACAGTGTTCAGGAGACAGGCAGCTAGCAGATAGTGAGGAGATGTTTTTTTACAGTGTTCAGGAGACAGGCAGCTAGCAGATAGTGAGGAGATGTTTTTACAGTGTTCAGGGGACAGGCAGCTAGCAGATAGTGAGGAGATGTTTTTACAGTGTGTTCAGGGGACAGACAGCTAGCAGATAGTGAGGAGATGTTTTTACAGTGTGTTCAGGGGACAGGCAGCTAGCAGATAGTGAGGAGATGTTTTTTACAGTGTGTTCAGGGGACAGACAGCTAGCAGATAGTGAGGAGATGTTTTTACAGTGTGTTCAGGGGACAGGCAGCTAGCAGATAGTGAGGAGATGTTTTTACAGTGTGTTCAGGGGACAGGCAGCTAGCAGATAGTGAGGAGATGTTTTTTACAGTGTTCAGGGGACAGGCAGCTAGCAGATAGTGAGGAGATGTTTTTTACAGTGTGTTCAGGAGACAGACAGCTAGCAGATAGTGAGGAGATGTTTTTTACAGTGTGTTCAGGGGACAGGCAGCTAGCAGATAGTGAGGAGATGTTTTTTTACAGTGTGTGCAGGGGACAGGCAGCTAGCAGATAGTGAGGAGATGTTTGCTGTATGTGACAAATGTTGTAGCCTAAAAACACGTGACATCGCTTAGAGCACCTTTAATTTACATGTGAACCAGTTGCATCTGGTGGCAGCTCACCATACATTTTAGTTTTGAATTGAACTGAAGATGAAACATGTAAATCGGTTGCTTTCCTTATGGGCAGATATTTGCACAAAGCGGTAGTCAGGCTATCAGCAGACCAAGCTCAATCTTTTAAGACTGAACATTAGTCTGGGCAGTCTGCTCTGTATTTTCTACTGCACAAGAGGCGTGATCAACAGGCATAGTTCAAATGACTCTGTACGTGATTGGATAGTCCTTCAACCAATCAGACCAACGATCCGGGTGACGTACTTTGAAATCTTTTAAAACAGCAGTGACAGTGGCATCAACCGGTTGCTGCCATGGATGTATTAGGTTGCTGCGCTTCGGTGGCTGCCATGTTAATGTAAACAAAAAGCTGCTTGCCGTCGCTTCTCAGTCGTCATTGTGTTAAACCCGCCAATAGCGCGCCAGGTGGATAAGCCAGTTTGTGATTGGTCCCCGCCAATTTGTAACAGAAGCAGGATAGAAAGATGTACAGGTTTAAAGAATTGGTTTAAAGAAATGTTGGCTTAATTAAATGTTTGTTTAATGAAAGTTCCTGCGAGTGATTGGTTAAAAGTAATGCAAACAACTCGGAGCATTTTCTTTCTGCTATCTCAGAATGTATGTGGAGAGTAGCCAGACAATACAAGACTATCTGGAGCCTACCAGTGTGCAGACCTCCTTTGTGCCCTTCAGTTAAGTATTTTTTGTCTTGCACCTGAGTATTTAGCCTAGATGGTCGCACACTTGGTCCCTCTTCTGGAGTACTTAATATGTCTTGTGATGTAACATTGATTCAATGACAGGAACAGGATCACGGCGGATTGGAGCCAAAAAAATAGAAGATATAGAGGGTTAGTCTAGGGTTAGCACAATTTGAATATCAGCTGGCGACTTTCTGCAATTATAAAGCATTAAAGATTATTCAAAAATATATAATACCGGTATTCCTCACAAACATCTGACAGGACCCAATCAGCTTTTGTGGCAGGCAATTCCAAATGTTTGAACGGCAGTGTACATTCTTATACACCATTATTTTATCTTTTTTTCCACTTAAAATTCCCTAAGTCATAATTTGCTCTAAACGAAGTGAGTGAATACTCTGCAGATGTTAAGGTGGGTGCATTGAGTTGGTAAGGCTTTGCCCTCCACTATATCCCTGTCTGATTTACGCTGGGATTGTTCTGGTTGGGATTAGCTGAAAAGTTTCTTTTCTGTTCTTGACCCAGTTCCTTGTTCATTATTTTCTGTGCTGATGGAATCAGGAAGGTTTTCCTGTTTTTTTGTTCCAGTCTGGTTTTACTGATGCTCATCTGCATTCGCCTCGAGATACAGAATACACAGTTCAATTCAATTGTATTTATAGTGTTAAATCATAACAGGAGTTATCTCAGGACACCTTACAGATAGAGTAGGTCTAGACCACACTCTATAATTTACAAAGACCCAACATATCCCCTGTTTAATATTACAAAAATATAGACAAAACCTTATCAAAAGTACAACTTTTAACATCAAAGGAACAAGGGTTCAGCATGTAAACAGCTTATTTGTCAGGAACATTTCCAGTAGTGCAAGTACAATATACACATATATACAATATATAAACAAATCAAAGAAACACCACTAATTATATACTTGTTTTCTTCATCAAAATTAATATGTAAAACTATACACATGAACACTTTAAGGTAAACCTTAAATAAATAAGACAAAAGTGCATTATGCATTTAAAATAAATAGCCACTATGAACAAATTACAAAAATAACTAAAATATGTAATCCAATCCCTCCATCATCAACAAATAAGATGCTTCTGATCTAGCATCATGTATGTATGCCTCTCTTCACTTGAGATTAAAATGTAAAAATGTCAACATATTTACTTTGTTTGGTTTAAGTAGTGATCCAAGAGGGGAAACAATGTACCCGCTGGCACTGAATAGTCTCTCAGATGGAAAACTGGTTGCTAGGATACACAAAAGCTTTCTTGCAATCCTGGCGAGACGAGGCAACTCTGATGCATGGCCCCTCCACCACACCATTGGAGCATCCTCAGCTGGAATGCATGGCAGAGACATGTAGACCTTGATTTCCTCCTTCACTGTATTTTCTGGGGTGGCTGGAAATGAACCATCTTCAGAACTCTGCTGCCTTGTTGAGGTAATCTTTTTTAGCAACCCAGCCAGGCCTTTCCCTTCTGATGCTGCTGTGGAGGTAGGCTACCGCTGGTGCTTTGTGGTTCCTGCCTGACTTGTGCAGGTGTCAGCTTCAAGGCCTCCTGGACACAGCTGTCAACTACAACATTCGGAGGCTCATCTAAAAAGTTAGTTTTGAACCTGGGGTCAGTGAAATAAGCCATCTGCATGACACTCTTTGCCTTCTCTGTGTACCTCTTGTTTAGGTCTTCTCTCATTACCTGTCTCATCTGCTTGGTCAGGGCTGGATCCTCATCATTTTCCTCCAGGACATCACCAGTGATGTGGTCAGGGACTGGCTTAATGGCTGATAAAGTTACTTGTATCTCTGAGCCAAGTGCATCCGTAAACTTGCTCAGAGGTTCAAGGAGCTGGCAGAGTTGCTCCATAACAACTATGTCAGCATCCTTGGGCATCAGATGCCAAACTCCCCTTCCTGCAGACAGTGTTGCACAGACTGCCTGCTGCTGGCTGAGGAAACGCTCAAGCATCTTGTATGTAGATCCCCATCGGGTCACTACATCATGGATGAGAGCCTTCTGTGGCAAATTGAGGGCAGCTTGCTTTTCTGTCAGTCCTATCTTTCTCTTCCAGCTCCGTGAGAGGCCAGAGGACCAGATGACGACAGGCCCTGACCGCTGTTTCAACTCTCTGAATTTTCAGAGCCTTTGAGATCGCCAGGTTCAAATTGTGACTGAATCATGTTGGTTGCATTATCTGTGGTTATGGAGACCAGATCTGTCTTGTTTATCCCTCACTCATCCAACATGTTTTCAAAAAACATATAAAACTATCATATTATTGAAAAGTTATTAATAAGTTAGACAGACTGATCATTGTATTCTCCCTCAACCCGACGTCCCCACACCATGCATTTGAGCTAAAACATTAACTTGCCTTGCATTGGCTATAAAGTTGTGGGTGATGGTCACGGAGATGAGTCAGGAGATTCGACGTATTGCTGCCTTTAGCGGCAACTTTTTTCCTGCACGTTCTGCAGACAGGATAATTGTCTAAAATCAACTGTCCTTCGGCATTCTTATAAAAACCAAAATATGCCCATACTTCTCCTCACTCCGCCATTTCCAACTTCAAGAAATGCAAATTTTATACTACGCAGTGCGCATGCGTGACAACTTCAGGAGACTTGGATGAAGCTGGGAAGGATTAAACACACTTAATAATGATATTTTAAATGAAAAGGATAATTGTTACCGTCAACATTTTTACTGTGGTTTACCGTTACACCGGTAATCGTTACATCCCTAGGTGCGACAGTGGTGGGGAAAAACTTCCTTGCTGCCAATTGGGACACAGAGACATTGATACAGATGTAAAGATATGGAGACATATGATTCATAATAATTATAGCAGTATGTTTGATGAACAGTGGCAATCACAGTACCACACACCACCGTTCCCCAAAACTCCAAAGTTATTAATTTACAGGACACAACTTTCATATACCGTACTCTTTAAAGTTTGTTCACTGACAAGTTGAAAATAGCAGTGTGGTCTCTGCACTCATGTCTTTGCTGTAGATGATAATGCTTTCTTTCCCTTCACTTTGTTCTGTCTCTATCTCTGCGTTGTTTTCTCTGCTATAGATTCTGATTCTCTTATACCTGTTTGCTGGTGTAGTTGCCTCTGTTACTGTGCCATGTTCTCTTGGACTGCTGTTCACATCTCCCTGAGCATCAACACTTACCAGTGGTGGGAAGTAATAAGTACATTTACTCAAGTACCATACTTAGTTCTAGATTCTGCAACTTTACTTCTACACCACTATTCAGAGGGGAATATTGTACTTTTTACTACTACTACTACTTACTACATTTATTTGACCACTTTAGTTATTAGGTTACTTGGCAGATTCAGATTAGTAATACAAAATATAATTAACAAATTTATTATAATGTTTTATTATTAATGTTGGTAAGGTTACATTTGGTATGTAATAGGTTACAGCTTACTTGTTACCCATATTGACTTATTATCTCAGAATTTTGACTTAGTATCTCACAATTAGGAGAAACTTTAAAATATTGACTCAGTATCTCACATATGGAGAAACTTTAAAATATTGACTTACTATCTCAAAATAATGAGCAATTTTGAAATATTGACTTAGTATAAAAAAAAATGAGAAATGACCTCAAAATATTGACTTAGTATCTCCAAATATTTAGTTATTATCTCAAAATAATGACTTGGTATCTCAAAATAACAAGAAACTTTCAAAAAATGTACTTAGTATCTAAAAATATTGACTTTATCAACGGAATTATTACTTTTCTAACATAAATTTTTAACTGGGCAATAAAGCTGAAAAGTCCTATCAACAAAAAGTCATTCCTGCACAGCGACATATAAACTTTTTACAAAAAGACTATTTTATGATGTAAACCCTTTGTAATCACCAACATTTTGATTAGTAACTGTAATTTAATTGTATTCATTCTTTTGTGGGGTGCAGTTTCACCAAAATAAGATAGACAAAGGGCTGAAGGGACCTTGTAGTTCCTTCAAAATATACTCAGCAATAAAAGAAATGCCCCTTTTTCAGGACAGTGTATTTTAAAGATAGTTTTGTAAAAATCAAAATAACTTTAGAGATCTTCATTGTAAAGGGTTTAAACAATGTTTTCCATGCTTGTTCAATGAACCATAAACAATTAATTAACATGCACCTGTTGAACGGTCAAAAAGACAATAACAGCTTGCAGGCGGTAGGCAATTAAGGTCACAGAGTATAAGAAAATTAGGAAAGCAAAGAGACCTTTCTAATGACTCTGAAAAACTCCAAAAGAAGGACACCCAGGGTCCCTGCTAATCTGCGTGAACGGGCCTTAGGCATGGTGCAAGGAGGCATCAGGACAGCAGATGTGGCCAGGGCAATACATTGCAATGTCCCTACTGTGAGACACCTAAGACAGCGCTACAGGGATACAAGAAGCACAGCTGATCGTCCTCGCAGTGGCAGACCACGTGGAACAACACCTGCTTAGGATCGGTACATCCGAATATCACACCTGCGGGATAGGTACAGGATGGCAACAACAACCGCAAGAACTGGCCAGTCTGGTGCAGTACATGAGGAGGAGATGCACTGCAGTACTTAATGCAGCTGGTGGCCACACCAGATACTGAGGGCTACTTCTGATTTTGACCCCCCCTTTGTTCAGGGACACATTATTTCATTTCTGTTAGTCACATGTCTGTGAAAATTGTTCAGTTTATGTCTTAGTTGTTAAATATTTTTATGTCCATGCAAATATTTGAATATGTTAAGTTTGCTTAAAATATAAAAGCAATTGAAAGTGACAGGATGTTTCTTTTTATAGTTCTGTGTACCTGTGTCTGTCTTCTGTCTTCAGTTTCTGTGTGTTCTTTTGGGATATTGTGTTGGGGAGGTTTCAGTTTATGTAGGTGGTGCTCTTTTCTTTGGCATGTTTATGGAAGCAAATAACAGCTGTGATTATTTGAAACCTAAGTTAATACCTCATTGTAATATAACCATACTTAATGTTAAGATGTAAATACCACAGAACTGCATTGGAATATTTTATTTTGAAAACCACTGATTATGAACTGTCTGAATTTTATAAATTCCCCTTATTTCAAATATCCAGGGGGCAATAGCTAGTGGTGTCATTTCAGAAACTTGATTTTAAGTCTTTTTTTGGGGCATCTGATGGTTTTCCATTCAGGCTTCATTGCTTATCCATGGTAGCCCAGTTGTTCAAGTTTGAACTTTTCAATCCCCAGAATTTATGAACTTTGAAAAAAAATGTCACCACTTTTGCATACTGGAAGAGGGAAAGTAAAAATCACGTAAATTCAGGTAAATAGTTTTCAAAATAAAATATTTCAATGCAATGTATTCACATTTCAACTATTATATATATATATATATATATATATATATATATATATATATATATATATTCAAATGGCTATGGCTGGCTTTATTGCTTCTAAACCAGTTCTGTTTCTGTTTATTTAATAATAATCCAAATAGTGCCAAAACAAATTAATAACAGTATAAAATAATATATGTGAGTAATTAAAAGTAGGCTTTCAGTTAATTCTTTCAGTTAGAATGAAAATCCAATGGAAACTACCAGAGCACATACTAAATGGACAGAAAGAGAAATCCATCAGGTGAACTGGACATGGCCTTTGTGAAATAATTCTTTCAGAAATGCGCCACAGTTAAACACTGAGTGGAATATGTGCACAAGAATCCAAAGCACTGTTAGTAGTGATGCTGTAAAACACAAACATTGTTTTTCAGATCACAGTTGGTTTATGCCAAGGGCAAGAACAGGAAGCAAAGCATCTTGGGAAATGCATATGTGTTCTCTGTGGGAAGCGCTCTTGCTTTCATTGTTGGTGGATAAACCAAAATAAGAGCAGAGACAACACAGCCGACAACAAACAAATCCTTTATCAAGAAAGTAAATTACTCATCACAAGCCTGTCACATGATGTGACGCTAAGGATCAATTTCATTTACAAAACAAATGTGACACTGGTGGGAGATAACTATAGTATTTTGCTTTATGATCAGTTTGTTAGTCTTTGATTGGTTTGTTTGATTTTATTGTGTGTGCGGTTTTTACATCAATGGCAAGAAATAGCTGTCATCCAGTCTATATGCTTGAAACATGCTAGATTTTATTAGTATAAATATTCTTTTCTTTATTCATTAACTTGTTTAATTTATTCATTCTTTAATAAACTGCCTCTTGGGTACGTCACTAAAAACATTTTTGGATCAGGATCCAATTAAGACTGGCGGCCTGGCATTTCCCAGCATGCACGAACAAGAACAAATTACTGTGCCCTGAAAACAAAGGCGCAGCAGTCATTTTATTTTCCAAACAATTTTGCAAGTCATTACACTCGTTCTCCTAAGTGCATTTCCCCCCGATTCAATATAGTTTATTCAAAATTGAATTATACTGTTGGTGTACAAAGTCTCACAGATGAAAAGAGTTGGTAATAGGACTATGTAGCAGCTTGATTCTTCCTCATTCATGAGTGCAAATAAGAAGCCTCGGCCATTACAGTCCATCAGAGATTCAATGCATTAACGGCCAAGCCGTTCTCACTCCCAACTCGTAAAATACTGATGCTTGGTCAGTGTCTCTCAGCGTCAGATACCTATGCAAAACTCCCCCTTTAGCATCTGTATGGAACGCACTGGGCAGAGCAGCAGCTCGACCGCGGCGCTGTAAGATGATGTAGTATAAAGAGCGACAACAGTAGCAAGTAGTATAAAAGACTGCAAAAGGAGGTTGGTTGGGGTGGTGGATGGGTCAAACACAGGACTTTAACCCAGGAGACTGGGGTTTGTGTCCCGTTCTTGTCCCGTGTGTCACTGAAATGTACATTTTGTAACCCCACCAACTATCTTTTCCTAAACCTTACTGTCCCGTTGATGTGCCGCATTTCAGTTAAACGCATGTCCCGACCCAGAGCATCAAAAAGTGATGCCAAGAGTCCCAACCGAGTGCGTCTGTATATGACACTAAAGGAGACTTTTAGCATCAATAACAAATGCCAAAGGCACAAGACGCACTGGGAGTGAGAATGTGTTATAGATGAGATATATTCAAGGTTTAAATCAATATATGACTTTAAAGTAATCCAATGCATTTCAAATGCCTAGATGTCATGTATCGTCTGTGTCTGTTTCAACTTACCTTTCAGCCAACTAGAGCAATTTTCCTTTGCATTAGTAATGAGGCTATCAATGGCAAATTAAGGAGCTAACGCGCTGCTGCAGATCAATTGGCTGCAATTGCGTGAAGCTCATTATGAGTCTGAAGTAAACAGAACATTTCCCAGGCCAACACCGAAGCAATAATCTCCTCAGTCAAAGATCAGCGTGACAAGACTTGTCAACATTTTAATTAGAATGAAGACTAACCATAGTTATTTTATCACGTCATCCCCGTCTCTTCGCGTTTCATGCCACTCACTGCTGTCAGACAAAAAACAAAGAACACAGACATTGAGAAGAAAAATAATCTTATTTTAAACAGGTTTATGCAAGGTTTCTGTGTCTCAAAAAAGTTAAACACTTTCAACTCACAGATATCTACCGCTAGTGTGCCAAAACCTGCTGGGGGCGTATGCCTGCAGGGGGAGTTATGGTTTCACAAAGAATGAATACATTAAAACATTTGCAGAACTGTTTAAAGGGGTGATAGAATGCAAAACCGATTTTACCCTGTCATAGTTGAATAACGACAGTTTGGTGGGTAAATAGGACATACATATAACCTCAAAATCCCATTGACACCTCTTTCCTCTGCAAATCTCACAATTTGAAACTGCCTCTGAAAACGGGCAAATCTCAACGAACCACAGAGTTGACGTCAACTTGGTGGCTCCTCCTTATTTGGCTCTAGTATCTACATTTGTCACGCCCCAACATTTACATAGGCTACACCACTGATCTGAGATCATGTAGTCTTCTGACTAGGTTGCGCAGATCTCAGAAATACATACATTGTTCATCTGTTATTTTATCACAAAATTCACTTCTGAGACTTTTTTTATGCAAGAAATCAACTATGTAGAGGTCAAATATTGTGCTGCCTGGGTTACTGCATCGCCGCCCAGCCTGTTCTCCTTCACAGACCTTGGCCCGCTGTGAGCTAGATGGAGCTCCGTCACGGCCGGCAGCCCACGTTGCTCAATACCTGCGCAAAGTCACCGTTTCTGGGTTACTGGACTACCAAACGCCGCTGCCCTGACAGAGCTCCAGGGCCTGCAACTCCCCTCTTCCTGCTAAATGGCCGGTGTATGTGAGTGAGAGCAGGGTCAGCGAGCCTGTTACACCCGCAATCTCTTACCACAGGTTCCAGTTAATCTTCTAATGGATATGTGTGTTGAGTTATTTAAACAAACAATCGGGGAAATAAACGCCTCTTGTCCGCGAGTCTCATTGATAGAGCCTTTGTAAGACCTTAGGGTAGCTGTGATATACAGTACGTGCCGTGAAGAAATTCAAAGTGTAAATATATTATAGTTATGCCAAAAGTGTAGCTAACTAGCCACGATCTTTACCCATAGGATTGAAGGGACACTAGCAGCTAACGAAACCCCTCATATTCACAAAAATGCATTAAATTGAAATCGGACACAATTGTTAGCTTTGTAAGACCTTGGGGTAGCTGTAATATAAGTGGCATGACGAAATTCAAACTGTGAATATACTATAGTTATGCCGGCAGCCGGCCAACTCTGCCCTGGGTATGGAGCCCAGGCTTTCTCGTCAGACTGTGTGGAGTTCCTGAAGTCCATCTTACCAAATTTGCAATTAGCCATCAATTTTCGTAAAATGGCCCATATTTGAGCTTTATGTAGTTGATTTCTCACATAAAAAGTCTCAGAAGTGAATTTAATAACAGACAAACATTGTATAACATTCCACTGTCTCATCTCCAATGTATGTGTATGTGGTTCGCTAAACCAATCAACCAATCAACTGGGCCATTTTCAGCCAAACCAATGTTACATACCCTATTAAGGAACAATGTGAAATACCCTATATAATCAATCTATCACTCCTTTAAAGCAATCTGAAATGGACTTGAGGAAGTGCATTTTCTTGGCAAATGCTGAGTCTATTGTTACAAATGATTTGGCTAGAAGTGATCATCATTGGCGTTCAGAAGTTTGCTCCTAAGTTTGGCTGTTCAAGGTGATATGGGTTGGATTACTGGTTCAATTAGAAGACATTTGGGAAATGATAAGGCTGTGGAATCGTTTGCTTAATATGTCAGATAACAGGACTAATTAAAAGGTGTGTCTCTGGGCTAAGACATACAATTCTCCATGGACTACAAAGATTCATGCTGTTTTCGAAGAAGTCAAATTACTATACAATATATATATTCAGAAGTAAGTTACTTGTAAGATTAAAAAAGGAGGTCAAAAGCAATTTGTCAAAAACCAAAATTACAAACTTATATTTAAATCAAACATAATTATGGTCCTGCACTTTAAGTTACAGCAAAGTCAGAGATCATTAGTGGCTCAGTTGAGAACAGGAATCCTTTCCCTTGCCCTTGAAGTTGTTAGATTTAAAAACATCCAAGAGGATAAAAGGTTGTGTAAACAATGTGAATTAGGAGTTGTTGAGAATGAATCCCATTTTCTTTTATATTGTATTGTATGATGAGTTAAGAACCCCCATCTTAACTGAAATGTCTGTTCAAAATCCTGAAATGACTGATGACGACAAAATGGAGTGGTTGTTTAGATTGAATATATATAAGTTAACGACCTTTGTCTCTAAAGCATGGGGAAAATGACAAGGAGGTTTATTTTTTTAATACATGTAATTTATGTTGGTACTCTGGTATGTGGTCCCTTGCTGTAAATAATGGTGTCTTGTAAGCCTGTTTGGACTCGGCATCTTTTAATTTATGACACAGTAATACAATTATTCATTCATTCATTCAGTAGTTTCCTAGCTTACATCAAAACTATTTTGATTACTTTTGATTTGATTAACTTTATTCCAAGTCAAAGCTCTCTATTATAGTTAAGCTGTAGTTATGGTTCTCTAGTCTCTATTTTAGTTTATTCTTTTTACAAATTGTCAGAACGCCATGAAATCATTTTCAGTTGTCATATCGGTCACTAATTCTAAATGAATAGCCCTAGTGACTGCACTGTAAGACATTTCATGTTAGTTTAACTTGGAAATGCAAGTTCACCTGCTGCCTTGAAAATCGAAGTTCACTCAACTTGAAGACGGCCTTTGTTTCAACTTAGAAATTAAAGTTCATGAAGTTGACGTAACTACAGTGTTCTAGTTTTGTTAAAGTTGTTCTTTTAGTTGATTTAACTTTTTGTTACTTGGTTTAACTTCATACGTTAAAACAAATAACGTTAAAACAAATCATTTATTTTCTTTAATAATGCAAGAAACCTTATACTACTTTCCATTTCAATTTGAGAAGAGTTAAATTCCAAATTTGTTTCAATGTACATGTATTAGCTATCTTGACTAATAGTTGCAAGTTTGTTTTAATCATCACACTGAATTCTTGCAGTTCATAACATTTATTTTGAAGACAAAATACATAGTATTATCAGGGGTTTGGCACACTAACATAAACATGACATTTTACAGGCCATAATCCATGTCATATGTGGTCTTGAGCTGTTCCTGACATGCTGTGCAAGTTAATTGAAGACAAACAGAAGGTTTACATGTTTTAAACACTGATGAACACAAATGTTCACAGTTGGCAGCGCAGACAAAGAGGGCAGAGATAGAAGCAAAAGTTAGATGGTGACATCAGGTTCAAATAATCTTAAAATGAACAAGAACAGTGTTACACGTTCCTACATCTTAAAACTTGCCTTATCAAAACAGGTGTCCGTTTACACATCTGCATCACATGTCAGCTGGTAGTAAAGTAAGCAAAATCTGAGAACAACTATATGAACAAGGACAATTTTGTAAATTGTTGAGACCGAAAAGGCAAGAATATTCAAACAGTTCAATGTAACAGCATCCTCCTAATAGGGGGTTGAGATATGTTTACTGGCGATATCTGAGCAGTCTGTTTCTGAGGCCATTGATTCTTGCTGAGCACTGGTCCGGTTTTATGTTCATGATGACCCTCTGAAGGAACTCAAAGGAGTACTTCATATTACGGGGGTACTCCAGGTTAAGGCAGTAGATTGTGCCCATCAACATGGCAAAGCCTGTTGGCACATCTCTGACATCATGAAGGATGATCTTCTCCTCTACTACCACAGCCACATTGAAGACTTCCAAAGGAAATGCATCATCCAACGGGCCTTCATGTCCAATCAGCAGTCCAACCTGCAGTCCTTTCATTACCACGTCAAGGGTTTCTCCATGGGCCAAAGATATACAAAGACTGTTCTAATCAGTGGCTCTGAAACCCTGCTGTAACCATATTGTTTAATGTGAACAGTTTTGCAAAATATGGCTACATAAATTGATGATAATGTTGATCTAAGTTGTATTGGTAAATTGGCTATCACCCAATATATGCCACACACTTTGTGTTTCTTTTTTGAAGTCCCTAATGGATTCAAAATTTCAAAATCGTCTATGTATAAGCCAAGAGCTATGTTCAATTCTGCAGTGAGAAGTTTGTTTTCCTTAAAGTGTTCCCCATCTTGATACGAACAGTACTGACCTTCCTGTTCTTTGGATCTCTGTAATGTCTGAAGAATCTCACGTCTTTCCAATAACTTACTTAACAAATCAAAAATAGGAACATAAACAAATTAGTGTTTTTTTTCTTGTTCATTTAACACATACTCAACTGGTTCAATAACTGTAAAGTTATTTCTATAAAATGACTGGCTTTTGCGCTCGGTCCCCATAGGTCCCTGCCTTGAAAGACATCTGAGTGGGTTCAAAAATTAGATTTCATCAGACAGTGATGTTACAACAGAGGCATCAGCTACATAGTTGTTAACCTGCAAAACTTTCTCTATTATTTTCTTGAGATTTTGATGAGCAGTTTCCCCAATGTCAAATAACTCATCAACTACTTCCTGTATGGCTGAATTTGAAACATGCAAAATTGTTTGCATGCGAAGAAACAAAGATGCCAACTGATTTGTAATAGACTCCCCATTATCAAGGGCAGGTGCAGCCTCATGTACAGCGTCATATGAAGGTAATAACTCACTATGGGAGACAGAATCTTCTTCTATTACTTAATTTGTGAGTGTAAGGTCAAAACAAAGCTCTGGTCTTAAACTATTTAGGGTGGAAAACTTATGACAGCGACTTCTATGAGCAGTAAATGTTGACAGTACACTAGACTTGAAAGTGCAAGCCACAAATGGAAATTTAACCGTTTCCCTGTTCTTCTTGAGTCTTCAAATGAGCAAAATATTTGTTAATGTTACTGGGCTCTGAGAATGTGCACAAATCAAATCAAATAATTTTTAAGTTCGGTTTGGGTTTGAAATGTGTTCAAACAGTCTTCATAAATACAGACGAAGCCTGAATACCTCCGATGATGTCCATGATGCTCTTTGTAATGCTGTATTATTCTTCCTTGGCCATTGGAGGAAAACACACAAAACTTACATTTCCACTTCATCAACTGGACATCAGTTACTTACTGAAATCTGTAAAAAAAAAAAAAAAGGTTTATACTCTTCAGTTGATTATCCGGTGTCTTGGACACCGGAATGCCTGACTTGGTGAATTTTTTCCCTGTCAACGCAGAAAATGTTGCATTTGCAGGAAGAATGCAGGGATGCTTTTGTTCAAATTTCCATCATATCATGTGTAGTCTTAACCTGACTCCGCCAGATGGATTGCTTCGTATTTGCTCGGCATATCCATCTGGGAACTTTCCGTTGGAGAACTTTTGGGAAGGGGTGAAAATACTGGTTAGCTGATTGGATAAACCATTTGTCTATCACCACCTATGTTGGTGATAGACGGGCCAAATCAACCAATCAGATCAAACTCTTGCCGAAACCAGTCGGGAGAAGAGCAAAAACATCTTTTCCTCTAAGAAAAGCCTCCAGTGCCGTTTTTTGCTCTTCTTTCAATGAAGGAATACTTTCTAATTCAGATAAAATTTGCGCGATAGCTACGCTCATCTCAAGCTGCCATGTTGTTTAGACTGAACAGTCGCTTCTCGTTGCGTCACACCTAAACCATCCTCAAAACCAATGCTGATTGGTCGGTCGTTTGGTGAACAGCTCCAAATTTTCTCTATGTCAAGATGCCAGACTGATCTGTGAGTGGAAAACTGGAGCTTGCGAGATCAGGACGCTCTCACGAGGCTAGTGTAGTCTCGCTAAAACACAAAAAAACTAAGAGAAGCATAAACAACTCATGGAAAGAAACACTGGGAACGACACAGGGAATAAAGACAATGATCCGACCAGAGACAAAGAAAGCTAGGAAAATACACAAGGTAACGACGGTAGTAACGAGGGACAGGTGACATGAGGGCTAATGAACAGGTGGAACATATCAGGGACATGGCAGACAATCACAGAGGTGGGAAAATACAAGGCAGGAAGTCAAACAAGACACGACACAGGAGAAACAGACACTACAAAGTAAAACCGGAAACTTAAGCATGAAAAACACCTAGATAGAACAAGGAGAACAAACAAGATGAGGACTGACAACACAAAGACAGGCTGACAAGAGTGAGACACACAGGGCAGGACTACAGAGACACATGAGGTAAACACAAGAAAAAAGAACTCAAAAACTGTCACATGGTCTAATGAAACTGGCCAAAAAAAAGGCCAACTGGCCCAGAGCAATCACTCCAGACAAACATTATACATCCTTGACTTGCGCTTGAATAGAGATCTGCAAAAAGGCTTTTGTGATATCAGCCATGAATTCCACTCTATGTTGTCTGCACTTTAACAATACAGATTTGTGCCTTTCGTTAAGCAGTGATTTCACCTGTAGCATGTGAGGAAGCATCAAACACTACTTTGAGGTCGGGGATCAAGTGATGGCGGTTAGCTGAGCAGACGCTTTTGCCAGAGCTCCATGCCGCTCTGTGCTACTTTTCTTATTATCCTGCTAATGATCGGGCGCTATAAGACATTTATGTTTTTAACATAACAGACTATGTCCTTGGAAAACTTTTGGCCACAGTCTTTCTGGGAGATGGGAAAAACCAGAGGAAATGAAGACAAAAAAGATGTACCGTCTAACCCCGGCAACGACACACAAGATGGCGACCAGACCGAGCTTGATACCGTTGATGGGCTTGACCCTGCCCTTGCTAAAGCTCTGGGCATAATGACTTGCAACATTACTAAAGTTATTGATAAAAAACGTAGCCCTCTGGCCGAGACTATCCACAAGCTTGCTACGGCGCTCATGGCTGCTAGCAAGCGGCTAGATTGCCGAGGATTGTGGAACTGGAAAAACAGGTCAACGCCCTCACAGAGGGTCTGGACATGGCCGAGAACTATAGTAGGCGCCTAAAAGTTCAGGTTGTTGGCTTGGCGGAGGATACAGAGATTGGGCAGCCGGTGGAGTTTTTCGAGTCATGGCTACCCCGCGTCCTAAAGAGGATCACAAAGGCCGGACGCATAAAGCTGGAGAGAGCACACCACTCCCTCACACAGAAACCGGACCCGAACAGGAGCCCCAGATCGCTGCTGCTACGATTCCACTCATCCAGAGACAAACAGAGGGTCATGGAATTGGCGCGACGGGCGAGCCAGAACGGTGGCTTAATCCACAATGGATCCAGCAATTTATCCTCGACGACGTTGAAGAAACGCAAGGCTTACAATGCGGTGAAACAACGGCGATACACGGAGGCTCCAAAAAGAGGTTTTCCACCCCGGAGGAAGTACGCGCTTTCAATGACACTCATCCGCGCCTGGATGATGACTTTGCGGAGTGCGGAGCTCCGTTTGTCTGGCTTAGGACATTTTTTCCTTAACGACCGCAGTTTTCCCACTCAGGCTGGTAGTTCATGCTCCGTTTTCTAGTCGTCGCCTACTCTTGAACACTTTGATAATTCTGAACATATTGAACATTTCCTAACCGAGTGGCAAGGCTGCTCGTAATATGAATATTACGTTTCCAC
Organism: Perca fluviatilis; assembly: GCF_010015445.1. Lineage (NCBI taxonomy): Eukaryota > Metazoa > Chordata > Actinopteri > Perciformes > Percidae > Perca > Perca fluviatilis. The sequence goes on from NC_053127.1 coordinate 33,091,498, forward strand.
CTTATTTCGCTCACTCCCACAGGAAGGACCTTTTTCGTTTTCTTGGCACGCTATTCATCCTATGCTGTCAGTTCGCTCTTGGTGAGTTTAAAAGGTGCTTGTATGGAGAACAGTCCCTGTTTATTTTTCCTTGTTGTACATTTGTTATATTTGTTTAGTGTAGTTCATGTGTTTAGCTCAGGACATGACATGTGTATAGGATCTGTGTGGGGTATCAGTGTGGCATTTTCTATTCCTGCTAAATAACGGTGCCTTATGGCCATGTTTGACTTGTATAACATTAAAGGAATATTTCACCGCTGGAAAGCTGAATATATCTTTAAATTGGGTCACTTACGTAGTAGAAATGTGAAAAGAAAATTGAAATTGGTGCCTTCTAGGCCGAGAAAAGCCAGAAAATGTGTTTTGGTCTTATATGGATGAAAAACACCAAATCCCAGAATGCACCTGCTTCGTTGCTTTGAGTCCACTCCCAAGCCCCACGCTTCGCTTGACAGACCGACAGAGGCATTCAACTCAACTCAAGCGTGTTTTATTGTCATTTCAACCATATACCGCAAACAACGCGTTTCATCGTGACTCAAGTGGTGTTACACATTTAACATATATAAAAACGACATACGAAACAGGCTACATTTAGTACACACACTTTATAGGCTCCGTAAAGTTCAGCTAACGCATACTAGCATTAGCGCTTGGTGGGCTGTAAACACCGAGCATAAACACAGCCGTGAATTAGTGTGTAATGTAGAATGGTCAGCATTTAACAGTCACAAACTCCACCAGCAGTTAGCAGTTAAATGGATACAAATCACCACATTTCTGCGCCACTCGGTGTTAACACAGCCCACCTCTTTTACCTGGCGACAGAGCATCTCTAGCTCGGAGGGCTAGCAGGCCTGGTAGCTGGACAATCCGGTACACTATTCAGGCAGGTTTCCACAACAACAAAAACACGGCAGTCTCTGAACTCACGTTGGGAGTGTCGTTGAAGTTGGATGTAGTCCAGTTTGTGGTCTAAATGAGCGGACACTTGCAAGCAGGATCCGTAAAGTTCAGCTAACGCATACTAGCATTGGTGTAGCTAAACACAGAGTATAAACACATATAAACAGAGAATTAGCGTGGAATGTCGAATGGTCGGCATTTAACAGTCACAAGCTCCACCAGCAGTTAGCAGTAGCTAGTTGGATTTCATTATTTTATTTCTTCACCAGTCCGTTTAACACAGCCCACCTCCACGGGCCGGCGAGAGCAGCCTGGTAGCTGGATAGTCCCGGTTCCGGTACACTGTTGTTCAGGCATGTTTCCACAACAACAAAAACACAGCAGTCACTGAACTCACGTTGGGATTTTCGTTGAAGGAGGATGTAGTCCAGCTTGTTGTTTAATGAGCAGACACTTGCAAGCAGGATGGCTGGGACAGGTGGACAGCTAGCGTTAGCTTTCCACCTAGCCGATGAGGATGTCCCCTAGCCGCGTGCATGTGAAGCGATACACCGCTGGTCTCCGTCGGCGAAAGCTCCGATTAGTGTGCCGAGTATTGCGTCTGTAATAACGTTTCCTCCATATTCTCCGATCTGTACCGATGTATCCCGGTGGTACACACGTCCGGTAGTTTGAATGCAGATAATTATTGTAAATGTTTTCTGCTGAAAACCGAAAGCCTGTTTAGCGAAGATTCAAGATGGCTGACAGTCGTTTTCATTCGGAATACCTCGGCCAGACTCGGCAGTCCAACCCCCTGTGGGCGTGTTGAAAACATACGGAAGTAGATCCTACTACTGGCTGTAGTCCTTTGCCTCTGGCCCAAAAATCTTCCAATGACGCAAACATCGTCATTTTACGTCATCGGAAGATTTTTTCCAGGCCCCAAATGCAGAAATCTCTCGTCTCAGGGGGACATGAGGGAGGGAGGCACGGTCATTCAGAAATACTATCGGGTTTCTACTGATACAAAGCTGAATGCTAAATCGGTGAAGTATCCCTTTAAGATCTGTTCCTGGAATATCGGCGGCCTCCAAAAGCCTGCTACGAGGGCGGCAGTTCTGTCATTTTTGGAAAAAGGAGACGTTTCTATTGCTTTCCTCCAGGAGACTCACCTGTAGGACAAGGATAATGCTAAATTGCTTGGAGTTGGGTGGGGCACGTCTTTGCTACCTCATATTCTTCTTTCAGTAGGGGCGTAGCCATTTTGATTAGTAAAAAGTTGGCATTTAGGTCTCTTGACTGTGTTAAAGAGAGCCAGGGTCGGTATGTAATTGTTAAAGGAATACTCGCAGGGAAAGAGGTAACATTTATGAATCTATACTGCTTTATCATGTTCTATAGGCAACATTGTGTTATCAGACCACCATATTCTCTTGCTGAGGACAGGGCATTGTCACGGTGCTAGAGACTTCAACCTTATCTTCTTAAAGATGACAAGTTTATCTCATACTTTACCTCAGAATTGAAGATTCTTTATTCTATCAATTTACCATCCACAGATAATCCCTCTGTCATCTGGGAGACGTGTAAAATATACTCTCGTGGACTGATTATGTCTTTTGTTGCATCCAAGAGACATGGGAAGAATGAACAGCGTAAACTTCTCCAATCTCGATTGGCCGAATTGGAGAAAAACCACATATCTGGCCCGAGTCCTGATTTGCTCAAGGAACTGTTATGCGCACGTACTACATTGAATACTTTTCTGATTCAGGATTCTAAACAGTCCCTTAAATTTGCCAGGCAGAAACTATATGAGTTTGGGGATAAACCTGGTAGATATCTTGCTAATCTCGTCAAGAAGAGGGCAGATTCTCAAAATACAGTCTCTATTGCTGACTCCAATGGTGTTAGATCATTCGATAATAGAACCATTAAAAAAACACTTTACATTTATCTATATAGTTCCTAATAGCCTGACGATGCCCTGACCCTCATGCGTCAGTTTTTTGCAGATATAGGACTTCCCAAAGCTACGGATGATCAAAAATTACAACTAAATGCCCCAATTACTAGAGAGGAAGCGCTATTTGTTTTGAAATCTATGCCGTCAGGTAAGGTTCCAGGCCCAGATGGGTTTGGATGAGTTTTATAAGGAGTTCAGTGGTATTCTTTTAGACCCTCTGCTGTCTATGCTCAATCATTCATTTGAAAATGGTATCCTACCTCTATCCCTTAGGGAGGCCAACATTTCCCTCATCCTTAAAAAGGGAAAATGCCGGGTTAGCTGCGCCTCATACAGGCCGATAGCCATACTTAACTCTGATAAAAAACTGCTCTCTAAAATTTTGGCCTTACGCCTAGAGAAGGTTCTGCCCCATATTGTTAAGGGGGACCAAACTGGTTTTGTCAAGGGCCGGAACTCCTGTGATAATATGAGGAGGCTCCTTAACATCATCCAGCTAACCCAGAGCCGCAAGGACCCGGCCCTCGTGCTGTCTCTCGACGCCGAGAAGGCATTTGACCGGGTCAAGTGGTCGTATTTGTTCTACGCCCTGGAAGAATTTGGCCTAGGTGAAAATTTTGTGAATTGAATTAGGGTTCTGTATAATACTCCGACGGCGGCGGTTCTGACTAATGGGCTTGGATCCGACAATTTCCCCCTCCACTGCGGCAAAAGGCAGGGCGACCCCCTCAGCCCCCTGCTTTTTGATATTGCTATTGAGCCGTTGGCCCAAGCAGTAAGGCAAAACACTCTAATTTCTGGTATCTTTGTTGGTGAAAAGGAACACAAAATTACCCTATACACAGATGACATTTTGATACACCTATCGCAACCCCAAACTTCTGTTCCCTGCCTGATTAAGGTCATTTCATCTTTCAGCGTCTTTTCGGGATATAAAATTAACTTTGCAAAATCCGAGGCTATGCCTCTGGGGTCGTTAACATGCGTTCCAGACATGGTTGAGCCCTTCCTGTTCCGCTGGTCTCCTACTGGTTTCATTTACTTAGGAGTGCAGGTAACACCCACTTTTGGTCAGATGTTTAAGTCCAACTTCCCCCCCCCTCTTGGATGCTATAAGGGCAGACCTAGACCGCTGGGCCCCTCTCCCTCTTTCCTGGTTAGGCAGGGTCTCTCTATCTTATTATCCAACAAGGTTATTAAGGTGCTTGAAGGTTGTCTGAGCTCCTTCATTTGGAGCAAAAGAAGGCCCCGTTTCAAGATGTCAAAACTTCAAATGGCGGGTCGTGATGGAGGGCTAGATGTGCCAAATGTTAGATTTTACCAGCTGGCATCACACCTGCGGGTGATTGCTAGCTGGCACAACTGTGACCCAGCCTCAATTTGGCATGATATTGAATCCTCTCAGTCGAGTTGTCCATTGTTTAATCTGTTGTTTATGAATAATCTTGAATCTGTTAAAAAACACTGCCCTAACCCTATTCAGTACCATCAGAGCCTGGAGATCCATTCGCTCCATTGAAAGCCGGGCTCAGTTATCATCTCCTCTCACCCCCATTCTTGATAACCCAGACTTTTTGCCAGGCTGTAAGGACCAGGGCTTTAAAGTGTGGTGCACTCAAAGGCTGAAGAAAATAGGTGATCTATTTAAAGGCCAGATTTTACTATCCTTTCAACAGTTGCGTCAGCAATTTGGCTTATCTAATCAAGGGGACTTCTACAGATATTTACAAATTAGAGATTTCGTAGTTAAAGACACCACCTTAATGACTAACAACACCCCTTCATGTGTGGAGGAGGCCCTGTCTTTACGGATTAATAAGAAATGCATTGCTGTTTATTACAGAGCCCTGAATTCTTATTCTCTTGTTATGTCACAAACCACCAAGCTTGCTTGGGAGAAAGATCTAGGCGTTGCTATAGATGATGCAGACTGGCAGGAGGTCTGGTCTCAGGCCTTGAACATTTTTGTGTGCAACCGCACCAAATCCACACAGCTCAGAATCGTACATCATACGCACATAACACCTGTTGTCAAGAACAAAATGGATGCTAATATTTCCCCGCTTTGCTGGAAGTGCAGGTCTGAGACTGGTAATTATGCTCACTACCTCTGGTCATGTGTGAAGTTACAAGGGTATTGGTCTAGAATTGTGAATGAACTGACTGCTATCTTTTGTGTCCCGATACGGATGGACCCTTTGTACCTGATACTTGGTCTCCGAGAGGGTTGGATGTAATTTTCTGATGTTAAACTATAACAAAACTGAAGTTATTGTGCTGGGCCCTAAACACCTTGGAACCTCATTATCTAAAGACATAGCTACTCTGGATGGTATTGTCCTGGCCTCCAGCACTACTGTCAGAAATCTAGGGGTTATTTTTGATCAGGATATATCCTTTAACGCCCATCTAAAACAAACCTCAAGAACAGCCTTTTTTTCATCTTCGTAACATTGCCAAAATTAGGAATTTCCTGTCTCAAAACGACACTGAAAAAATAGTCCATGCATTTGTTACTTTAAGGGAGTGCACATGATGATGGTCGCTCTAAACCGGATCATCTTCGCCTCTCTAACAGTTTCTCCCTACTCAGTGATACACCCACTGAGAAGCCAACTCTGGTTATTGGGAGCTCTATACTGCGACATGTGAAGCCGGCGGCCCCAGCGGCTGCGGTCATATGTGTCCCCGGGGCTAGAGCGGGTGATATAGAATCCCATCTAAAGCTGCTGGCTAAAAAGAACCGTAAATACACTAAGATCATACTTCACGTAGGGGGTAATGGTCATAAATCGGAGATCACTAAAATTAATGTTGAGTCACTTTGTGCATACGCAAAGACAATGTCGGACTCTGTAGTGTTCTCTGGACCCCTGCCAAACCTGACCAATGATGAAATGTACAGCCGTACGTCATCCTTCCACCGCTGGTTGTCAGGGTGGTGCCCAGCTAATGATGTGGGCTATGTGAATAACTGGAGGGCGTTCTGGGGAAAGCCTGGTCTGATTGGGAGAGACGGCATTCATCCCACCTGGGACGGAGCCGCTCTCATATCAAAAAATCTATTATCGGACATAAACCATGACAACCCAAGTTTGATATTAGTAATCAGAGGTGCAGTGCTACGAGCCCCTCTGTGCTTCCATTGGAGCAGTTGCCCACTCATAGTCTAATAAGCACGGTGTCTGTCCCCCGGCTCAGATCGGTTAAATGAAAGGTAAACAAAAGATGCGCTATACTTAACAACCTAATTGGAATTAAAACGACTGCAACGATAGAACAAAATAGGAAAATTAGATGTGGACTATTAAATATTAGATCTCTGTCTTCTAAAGCAGTATTGGTAAACGATTTGATATCAGATAATGAAATTGATTTATTTTGTCTTACTGAAACCTGGCTGGGCCATGAAGAATATATTAGTCTAAATGAAGCCACTCCTCCCAGTCATATTAATACTCAAATTCCTAGAGGCTCAGACCGAGGAGGGGGAGTTGCAGCCATCTTTGATTCAAGCCTGTTAATTAATCCTAAACCTAAACTAAATTATAACTCGTTTGAGAGTCTTATTCTTAATCTTCAACATCCAAAATGGAAAACATTACAGCCAATTATATTCGTTGTTATTTACAGGGCTCCAGGTCCGTATTCTGAATTTTTATCTGAATTCTCAGAGTTTTTATCATGTTTAGTCCTTAAATCAGACAAAGTACTTATTTTAGGTGATTTTAATATCCATGTGGACGTTGACAATGATAGCCTTAGTACTGCTTTCAACTCATTACTGGATTCAATCGGTTTCAGTCAGAGTGTGCACAAGGCGACGCACTGTTTTAACCACACTCTCGACCTTGTGCTGGCATATGGTATTGAAATTGAAGATTTAATAATATTTCCGCAGAATTCGGTACTATCAGATCATTCTTTAATTACTTTCGAATTCTTACTACCTGACTATACTAAATTAGATAAAAGCTTCTACACTAGATGCCTATCTGACAGTGCTATAGCTAAATTTAAGGAAGATATTCCAACAGCATTTGACTCTTTGTCATGCCTTAACAGAACAGATGACCTTTATGATAACCTCAGTCCCTCTCAAATTGATACATTTGTAGACGGTGCTACGACCTGCCTAAGGACGACTTTAGACTCCGTTGCTCCCCTCAAAAAGAAGATGATTAAGCAAAGGAAACTAGCACCTTGGTATAACTCCCAAACTCGCAAATTAAAACAAATCTCGCGAAACATCGAAAGTAAATGGCGTTCCACCAAAGTGGAAGAATCTCGTTTGGATTGGCAAGAAAGTCTCAAAACCTATAAGAAGGCCCTAAGAAAGGCCAGATCAGACTATTACTCATCACTAATAGAAGAAAATAAGAACAACCCAAGGTTTCTTTTCAGCACTGTAGCCAGGCTGACAGATAGTCAGAGCTCTACTGAGCCATCTATTCCTCTAGCTCTGAGTAGTGACGACTTCATGAGCTTCTTTAATGATAAAATTATAACAATTAGAGATAAAATCTATCACCTTTTGCCCTCAACTTCTAACGGTTCACCTTTAAACACAGGACCGCTAGAAAGAACGACTAGACCTGACATATACTTAGACTGCTTTTATCCTATAGACCTTCAACAATTAATGTTAAAGATATCCTCAGCTAAGCCATCTACCTGTCTCTTAGACCCCATCCCAACGAGACTACTCAAAGAAGCGTTACCCGTGGTTTAAACTTCATTACTAGATATGAGCAATATGTCCTTATTAACAGGTTATGTACCACAGTCATTTAAAATAGCTGTGATAAAACCTCTTCTGAAAAAACCCACCCTCGATCCTGAGGTCTTAGCAAACTATAGACCTATATCTAACCTTGCCTTTCTATCCAAGATCCTTGAGAAGGTAGTTGCTAATCAGTTATGTGATTTTCTACACAGCAATAGTTTATTTGATGACTTTCAATCAGGATTTAGAAAGAATCATAGCATAGAGACGGCACTCGTGAAAATTACTAACGACCTTCTAACTGCTGCAGACAAAGGACTTGTCTCCATTCTTGTTTTACTAGATCTTAGTGCTGCATTTGACACTATTGACCATACCATCCTGTTACAGAGACTGGAACACTTAGTTTGCATTAAAGGAATCGCACTTAGCTGGTTTAAGTCCTATTTCTCTGAGCGATCCCAATTTGTTAACACTAACGATAAACCCTCCAAGCATGCTAAAGTTAGCCATGGCGTTCCTCAAGGCTCAGTGCTTGGACCAATTCTGTTTTCCTTATATATGCTTCCTCTTGGTAATATTATTAGGAAACACTCAATTAACTTTCACCGTTACGCAGACGACACCCAATTATATCTGTCAATTAAGCCAGACGAAAGTGGGCAGTTAGCTAAACTTCAAGCATGTATTAAAGATATAAAATCCTGGATGACCCACAATTTCCTGATGTTAAACTCAAACAAAACTGAAGTTATTGTGATGGGACCAACGCACCTCCGACCTTCATTATCTAAAGATATAGCTACTCTGGATGGAATTGCCCTGGCCTCCAGCACTACTGTCAGAAATTTAGCAATTATTTTTGATCAGGATATATCCTTCAACGCCCACTTAAAACAAACCTCAAGAATAGCCTTTTTCCATCTTCGTAACATTGCCAAAATTAGGAATATCCTGTCTCAAATCGATGCTGAAAAACTAGTCTATGCATTCGTTACTTCTAGACTAGACTACTGCAATTCCTTACTATCGGGTTGCTCAAATAAGTCCCTTAAGACTCTCCAGCTGATCCAGAATGCTGCAGCACGTGTTCTGACGAGAACTAAGAGAAGAGATCATATTTCTCCTGTATTGGCTTCTCTGCACTGACTTCCTGTAAAATCTAGGATTGAATTTAAAATCCTCCTCCTGACCTACAAAGCTCTAAATGGTCAAGCACCATCATACCTAGAAGAGCTCCTAGTACCTTATTGTCCTAGTAGAGCACTACGCTCCCAGAATGCAGAGCTACTTGTGGTTCCTAGAGTCTCTAAAAGTAGACTGGGGCCAGAGCCTTCAGTTACCAGGCTCCGCTCCTGTGGAACCAGCTCCCACTTTGGGTTCGAGGGGCAGACACCGTCACCACATTTAAGAGTAAACTGAAAACCCTCCTCTTTGATAAAGCTTATAGTTAAGGAGTGAGGAGTTGCAGCGTCCGCCTAACCAGCCCACCTGCTTCTCTTCGTAGTCATCAGTTTTATTTATTATATAATCAATAATATAGCGAGAGTAGAGGGAGGCAGGCCAGTACAGCCCGATCCGGTTGGGGAGAGTTCGAGCCCGACCAGGCACCTCTCTTTAACCTGCTTCTCTTAGTTATGCTATTATAATTCTAGACTGCCGGGGAAGTTCCTTCCTTCCTGTGACACACTGAGCTGCTCTCTCATCTCTACTTGTTTCCTTTTGTATGCATCCTGTCCCAGAAATGCTTGTTACTAACCTAGCTCTGGGAAGTTTACTTCCCGGAGTCCTTATGTTTCTTCTTCGCAGAGCTATGCTCTGCGATTCTCTGCAATTTCCCAGCTTTATGCTGCTGCGTCCTGCCGCGTCTGCCGCATCCGACATGACATGAACTTCCACGATGACCTTCGATGTCACTGTTCCATTATCTTTAATGTGACTATTATGTGCCACTGTTCATCACACCCCCAACCGGCCTGTCAGACACCGCCTACCAAGAGTCTGCCGAGGTTTCTTCCTAAAACTGAGTTTTTCCTTGCCACTGTCGCAATAGCCACTGCTAATGCTTGCTCTTGAGGGAATTACTGTAATTGTTGGGGTTTTGGAATTTATAGAGTGTGGTCTAGACCTACTCTATCTGTAAAGTGTCTCGAGATAACTCTGTTATGATTTGATACTATAAATAAAATTTAATTGAATTGTTACTTCCAGGCTGGACTATTGTAATTCCCTACTGTCAGGTTGCTCAAATAAGTCCCTTAAGACTCTCCAGCTGATCCAGAATGCTGCAGCGCCTGTTCTCACAAGAACTAAGAAAAGAGATCATATTTCTCCTGTATTAGCTTCTCTGCATTGGCTTCCTGTAAAATCCAGGATTGAATTTAAAATCCTTCTCCTGACCTACAAAGCTCTAAATGGTCAAGCACCATCATATCTAGAAGAGCTCCTAATACCTTATTGTCCCACTAGATCACTGCGCTCCCAGAATGAAGAGTTATTTGTGGTACCTAGAGTCTCTAAAAGACTAGGCTACCTCTCCTTTTGACCTGTCTCTCTTAGTTACGCTGTTATAGTTCTAGACTGCCGGGGGAATTCCTTCCTTTGACACACTGAGCTGCTCTCTCTTCTCCCTTTCTATTACCATTTGTGTGCATCCCGTCCCAGAAATGCTTGTTATTAATCCTAGCTTCTGGGAAGTTTACTCCCCGGAGTCCTTATGTTTTTTCACCCAGCGTATTTCCTTGGAGAACGTTGGCACCAAGATCCTGGTTGCAGCTGTCGCCGTGGTCCTGCTGCACTCCCTGCTAAGCTCTGCGGTGCCCTGCAGTGTCATGCTGCATCCTGCTGAACCCTGCTGCTTCCTGCTACGTTCATCCATGCTCTGCTGGGCCACACTACATCCTGTAACGCCCTGCAGCGCCCTGATATGACATGAACTACTACGACTACCATTTGAAGTCACTCTTCCATTATTAATGTGACTATTATCGCCACTGTTCATCACATCCCCAACCGGCACCGTCAGACACCGCCTACCAAGAGCCTGGGTCTGTCTGAGGGAGTTTTTCCTCGCCACTGTCGCACTGCTTGCTCTTGAGGGAATTATTGTAATTGTTGGGGCTTTGTAAATTATAGAGTGTGGTCTAGACCTACTCTATCTGTAAAGTGTCTCGAGATAACTCGTGTTATGATTTGATACTATAAATAAAATTGAATTGAATTGAAAATCACTGATAGTAAGCACAGGAGACTTTTCAATATACTGACTTTTGCTGCTAGAAAGAATATTCTACTCTTCGGGATCAAACCTGCTGCTCCAACAAGACAATCATGGCACAACATTGTTATGGACTGCATTCCTGGTGAATACATCAAGTGCATGCTTCACTCCAAAATAGATGCCTTTTATAAGGTCTGGGACCCTTACTTGCAGCATATTGGGCCCACAATGTCATCCTCCTTGCTTCGTTGATTTCCTAGACCAGCCTAGCCTGTCTTTGTGACTTGATTTTAAGTGCCCACTATCTGACGAGCGCATTGTAGCCTTGCTATGTTTATATGCTCTGTATTTATTCTCATCTGGATACTGCTTTGCCCTGCTGCAGATTGTTGAGAGGGGGGAGGCTGTATGGAAAATACGATTGTAGCAGGTTGATTGGTCGCAGGTGGTTTCAATCACACTCACACTCTCTGGACCAATCAGGAAGTAACTGCATGCTATATAGGCAGGGGGTTTGACCTCTTCACTCTTTGTTGCTGGAAGCACACTTCCGCTCTGGGGCCTTTCGCGGTGCAGTCACGGTTGTGCAACAGGTAATGCAGTGTGCTAATTTGTTGGTTACCTTAAGGCCTCGTTTGTGTTAGGATGGGCATTACAAAGTTGATTGTCTTTTGCAGTGTCTCCCTGTCACAAACCCGATCTTTCCTGTAACGGAACCGGGTTGAGTGTTGCTGCTGGTAGGTTGGACAAATCTTTCTCCTCTTTGAATATTTTTCTGAATGAGTGTTTAAGTAATCGCCCGTTTTATTGTAGGCTCTGTGTAGCTGTACTATCGGCACTGTCGGTGTATTGGTGCGAAGCTCCCTGACTGGTATGTATACCAGTGGCATCGCGTGATTTTCTTTAATCCTAAACCGTTACTGAATTTGGTTTGTTTGTGCACGCCAGGGTTGTAAAATCTGCACTAGCCCCTCCCTTCCACGCTGCTGTTTTGTCTCAACTGACTTCTGTTTCAACCACTGTCAATGGGTTGTAGCTACACAAGCTCACTCCAGGCTTTGAATGTCTCTACGCGTCTCACAGCGCCAGGATCTGTTGCCCAAAGTGTCCGACAGGGCTGTATTTGAGTAATTGTGACACAAACGATAGCTTTGCCTTTTTTGGCTTGCCTGTGCTTGCTAATATGTGTATGGAGATTGGGGTTTATGTTTATGGGTTTATTTGTTAAATTATGATTTAAGTGATTTTTGGTTAATTTATATTTCTTTTGTTTAACCCTTGTGTGGTCCTTTGGGTCTTGGTGACCCAAAGGACCACACAAGGGTTAATACAGCACCTTAGTGTTTGTTTGTACAGCATTTTGGTCAGCTTAAACTGTTTTTAAATGTGCTCTAGAAATAAACTTTACTTACTTACTTTACAAGAGACAGGGTTTAGAGAGCAATTCTCAACAAAGTAAACAAAAGTACATAACCCTTGTTTTGTCCTTTGGGTCACTGGGACCCGAAGGACAACATAAGGGTTAAGTTCTGATAAAAAGACTCATTTCTGTTGAAATTCTATTATCTGTTAATCTTGGTTATTTTTGTTGGCTCTAGGCTGCTAGGATTAAGTGATTTTTGGTTTATTTCTGTTTAAGTTGTGATAAAGACTTTCATTGTTGAAACCTTTTATGGTTTATTTGTTATTTTGGTTGTTAGGCTCTAGGCAGCCATTAAGACACCTTTGCTGCCTAGATTTGCCTGAGATTGAAGTTGTTTTTTTATTTATTTTTGGTTTTATTGATTCATGTTCTCCCCACATTAATTGAATGTTCTTCTCCCATAGGTGCTGCGTGCCTAAGGTGGTGGTGTCTGTGTCCCCGGTGGTGGGGTCTCCCTCCTGTGTGCTGTGTTTTCCCCCTTGGTTTATTTTGAGTTCTTCACACGTGTGTGTGGGTGTGGGGGTGTGGGTGTGTCTCTCTCTCTGTGTGTGTGTGTGTGTGGGTCTCTCTCTCTCTCTCTCTCTGTGTGTGTGTGTGGGTCTCTCTCTCTCTCTCTCTGTGTGTGTGTGTGGTCTCTCTCTCTCTCTCTCTGTGTGTGTGTGTGTGGGTCTCCTCTCTCTCTCTCTCTGTGTGTGTGTGGGCCCTCTCTCTCTCTCTGTGTGTGTGTGTGGTCTCTCCTCTCTTCTCTTTTTTGTGTGTGTGGGTTTTTTTTTTTTCTCTCTGTGTGTGTGTGGGTCTCTCTGTGTGTGGGTGGGTGTGGGTCTCTGTGTGTGTCTGTCCCTCCACCGGTAAGGCCTCAGCACTTATTCCCCAGATTTAGTGTCTGGTATTTGGTTTTAGTAATTGTATTAATAAAATCATTGTTTTTGACAGAACTACGTCTCTGGCTTCATGCATAAATCAAACCTGTGTGCTTTCTGTATTTTGGTCGTTTTAACTAGTCAAATCCTATTCTCGGGGTGAAATTCCCCAGGTGGCGTTGCCGGTGTCTTCCTTGGGTCTGGGTGTTGAGCGGGCCAAAAAGGTGCTCCACACCAAAAAGTCTCACTCGCCACAGTTAATTTTTACTTTCATAATAATTTTCTATTTACTGTATCCACATGCCCACATCCTGCTGTTTTTTCCTTTCCTGTCATGTCTGAGCTGTTCTGTGTGTTTTGAAAAAAAATACAATAAAAATATATATATTAAAAAAACTACTTTGATGACCGCTCTATGAAGGAGAAATATCTTTGGTTTTCTGAGTGGTTATCATTTTGAAAATGTTCCACATTGCCCTGACATAATTCTGGAGAACTGTTGATCATATAGTGGCATATTTATTTTAAACGTCTTGAGCTGATCAAAACCTTTCTTGGTTACATCATAGTCAAAAATCATTGTTTTCATTTTTCTAAGGTAAGCTCACCTGTCTTCCTCTCAACTGGTCACACTTTTAAAAAATATTGCATTGTCTCCTGGGTCATTTTTCCAATCCCGATGGATTCAGTTTCCCAAAAGTAGCATGTGTGATGTATTTGTTCTTCCACATGCAGAGTTCCAACATCTGCTGGTTCTGTTTCTGAGGCGATATTAAGCATGGATGCAGTTCCTTGTATACGCCATCCAAACTTACTGTCCAGTGAAACCAGTGATCCACAGAGCTGCTGTAATTTTCCAGTAATGATCACTTCCAATCAATACTCCCAGCGCCTGGATCTCCATTCCACTCACTGATGTATCAGCCAGTTGCATGCATATTTCTTCTCCTGCTACCTTCATGATAGAACCGCACACTCAAGGTGGTTCTAGTACACCTAGATCTACTTTGGCCATTTCTGATGATAATAATGTAATGTATACTTTATTAATCCCGCTAGGGGAAATTACAATGTTATTACACACATTACACACAGGCCTGAATAACGTGCACATGCTCAGTACCTATACATGCACTCATGGAGAGATGTCAGAGTGAGGGAGCTTTGGTCCATATGGGGACTTGAACCAGCGACCCTCTGGTTCCCAACCCAACTCCCTACTGACAGGGTCACCAGAGCCAAGTGTTTGTAGTTTTAGAGTCTCTTCACCTAATTTGGGGAGGTTTAACTCACAGGATGCCTCCATCTAAAATCTAAACCAGAGGTCTTCAAAGTGTTTTGGGCTAAGGTCCAATAACCTAAAAGAGAGACAGAGCAAGGACCACATACCACATGTATATTGGATACAATTGAGTTGCATAATAAACTGGTCCTACAATAATGTGCAGGGTGGCCTAAAGCCTATACACATTCTTTTTTATGGTACCCTACAATACCAGGGGTCTTCAAATTTTTTTTGCTAAGGACCCCTAACCTAAAAGAGAGACCACCTACCACATTTATATTTGATACAATTAAGTTGCATAATAAATTGGGCCAACAATAAGGTGTTGGGTGGCCTAAAGCCTATACACATTCTCTTTTATGGTGCCCTACATTACTACGCTTATATTTACTTATTCATATATCATGTTTTAATGTCAAACATACATGTGGAAGGCACAGTGAATCCAGAAGCTTAACTGTTTCTGTGGATGCCTACCATAGTGGATACTTTTCTTGTAGGCCAGTAAGTGTATGATCAATGTGGTTGAGTTTTTTCTTTCTTTTTTATGAATAGGCTAATATCTTTGCTAATAAAACTATATGTTGGAATCATGTTAATGTATGTATGTATTTTCAGACATATTTTAATTTTGGGGGAAAAGAACTTCCAAAAAGTATTAAAGGTCCCATGACATGGTGCTCTTTTGGATGCTTTTATATAGACCTTAGTGGTCCCCTATTGTATCTGAAGTATCTTTTATATAGACCTTAGTAGTCCCCTAATACTGTATCTGAAGTCTCTTTTATATAGATATTAGTGGTCCCCTAATACTGTATCTGAAATTTCTTTTATATAGATATTAGTGGTCCCCTAATACTGTATCTGAAATTTCTTTTATATAGATATTAGTGGTCCCCTAATACTGTATCTGAAGTCTCTTTTATATAGGCCTTAGTGGTCCTCTAATACTGTATCTGAAGTCTCTTTTCCGAAATTCAGCCTTGGTGCAGAATTACAGCCACTAGAGCCAGTCCCACAATGAGCTTTACTTGGTATGTGCCATTTCTGTGTCTGTAGCTATTGAGGAGGAGAGAGGGGGGGGGGCAAGGTGGATGGTGGGGCTGTGGCTTTGACCAACTGCCACGTTGCTCGTTTGAAAGCCATGATGTCTCTCTCATGGGGGGCCAAATTCTCTGGGCGGGCAAAGCAGAGAAAGGGGAGGTAACCTTGCTCCTTATGACCTCATAAGGAGAAGATTCCAGATCGGCCCATCTGAGCTTTCATTTTCTCAAAGGCAGAGCAGGATACCCAGGGCTCGGTTTACACCTATCACCATTTCTAGCCACTCATAAAGTGACATTTTCATGCCATAGGACCTTAAAACAATAATTTGGCTTTTTTAAGAATGATTTCAGTGCTGTTCTTTGTTCTTTACTCAAAGAAAAGCTTAACTCCAAGTCTTCCAGAAGACCGCTGTTCTCAGCAACAGCAGCCATAAGCCCGCCCACCGACTCTATACACGATGTGCAGCAGCAGCGCCAGGAAGGGGCTAGGGGGTGCTGTAGCTACCCCTAGGTTTGCCATAGCACCACCTTAGCACCCCCAATAAATTGCTGTAGGTGATTTATAAATAAATAAAGAATCGTTAATGTGTAAATAGTATAATCTATATTTGAAAAATGAATAAATACATTAATAAAACAAACCGATTATTTTTAGGCTAAAAAACACAGGTGATCGTATTCGGCCAAAGGGTGCAGCACACATTGAACTTTTGACCTTACTTCCGCAGTAACGTATTCACAAAGAAGAAGAAGAGCACAATATTTGGAGCCGTTAGGAATAGAGAGGTGAGTCTAACGCTAGCAATGGATAGTTTTTTACTCCCTCAACGTCAAGATGTGGAGACTTTATCAAAACCTCTAAATGAGACTGAGATATGGTGAACTCTCGGAACCGAAGAAAAGCGGTCGGAGGAAGGTGATCTGACCACGGCTGTGATTGCTGCTGAGGATGCTTAATGTCACCCTGCTGTACATGACATTAGACCAGGGGACTGCACAGCCAGGCCACAGTGGGTGATCTGATAGGGGTCCATGGAAGACCTTTACTCTTATCGTAGAAGAGCATTACAGTAAATGTGTTTTACAGAAATGTGAATAAATGGATCACCGAATCTAAAGTTATACAGCGCACTGGACATCGGTTTATTTTTAGCCCAGAAAACGGGTTCAACCTCAGTGGCTTATTTAGATCTATTAAGTCACTACAGATATGACCACAGTATTTTGACCATTTGTGCAAGTGTGAAAACTGTGTGAGGATACATGCGCGTGTTTTTATATGTGTGCTTGGCTATGTGTGGTGTATTTGGCCTGCTGCATTACTCTTCTGAGCCACTGTATGAGAGCTGCAGTAATGATTGTTTGAACCCGGTTTGTTGGCTGGTATTTGAAATATGTTTGGTGGGCTAATCAGACTTCTATGGTGCTGTTGTATCGGCAACTTTAAATCAATCTCTCTCGTTCGCTCGCTCGCTTAGTAAACCGCGGCAGAGGTGGGTGCACATCTGCGCGAGTGTGTGTAACGTTAGCCTATTTGCGTCAAGGGAAACTCAAAATTTCAGAGCACCCTCACTGAAACCCCCAAAGCACCAGCAAAATAACATCTCTGGCGCCACCACTGACGATGTGATTGACCTGACCAAAATTGTTTTTTTCCAGCTCGCAAGCCAATGGAGAGTGCCTAGACTGACCCTGGCTGCAAAAAAAATTTGCTGCCACTAGGGTGCGTCTGGATTTGTAGGCTAAGTCAGAAGGAGAACGGTCTCTCATTTGCATTTTACTGGGAGACACTGAAATCACTGCATCTGCCAGCTCATTTACCTCTGTTGATCCATCAGAGGAGCAGAGGGCTTTGTGATGTCGTCGGTTACATTTCTCATAAGAAATGCCTCTGGTGCGACAATCTTTGGCAACATGCCTGGTTCCAAAACACACAAAGCATCTTCCTTTAAAAAAAAAAACTTAAGGCACAGGCATCACATTGAGCTGTTGAGACTTGGTGGTCATATTTCTCACAGAAAAATTGTCTATTTAATTTGAATCATGAAGCACAAATGCTGTCGTCATTCTGTGGGGTTTTGTGCGCATTTCCTATGTGCCGTGAGTTTATTTTTCATGTTCCTTACTTGTGCGCTCCTTTGCACTCTTGATCATGATAGCAGTGCACTTTCGGCGGCCTACCTCCTTCTGTATGAAGTTCATCAGATCCTCAACCTTTCGGACGTCATTCTCTTCCACTTGCTAAACTCCAGAGTTATCTCCTCAGGTATTAGTTTCATTAGAATGGGGCACAACAGACTACCATACATAAGTGTCAGAAACAACTCCCATAGAAGTCTGTTAGGGTTGTGGGTTCCTGTTGTCATGTTTCTTGTTTTATTTTGTTAACTCTTGCTCTGTGTTTTGATTGATTCCTGTTTCCTTGTTATTTGTTCTGGTTTTCCTGTACTCATCTTGTATGTTCCGCTTTGTTTACTTCCTTTATTATTTTGTAGTGTTTGGTTTCATCTGTCTTAGTCTAGCTGTGTTTCCTGTTTGAGTCTGATTTGTCCCTAATGCTTTTCACCTCTTTGCTCCCTCCCTGCTCGTTTGCCCCTGTATTTAATGTCCTCTGTCCTGACAAGGTCAAGATCTGGAAGTTTGGTCATATCTGCATTAATAACAAAGTAATTTCTGCCAAACCTGTTGTGTAGCATTTGGATTGCATGTTCATAGTTGCCTTCAGACAATGGTAATCCTGCAATAACATTAGTGGCTGCGCCTGTAAGATATTCAGTTTTTACCTGCATTTTCTTTATAGTGTCAAATCATAACAGACATCATCTCAAGACACATATAGAGTGGGTCTAGACCACATTCTATAATTTACAGAGACCCAACAATTCCCCCAAGACCAATTATTGGAAGGAAAAACTTCCTGGCTCTAGGTGGGCGGCCATGTGCCTCGACTGGTTGGGAGGGAGGGAGAGAGAGAGAGAGAGAGAAATAGTGAGACAATACCTATCAACAATAAATACAGAAATATGACTCATAATAATTATAGCAGTGGCTATAATGAAATTACATGATAAACAGTGGCAATTATAGACCTTTTCACAGTTGTAAACATACACATTCTAAATGGCCCCAAGTTGATTTCTTGTTGCAGTGTATGTAAGTGACAGGAAGTTAACAAGGGGCCTGGCTATTGCCTAGCAATGGAATTCCACTGAAAAGGTCTATAGTAACAGTAAAAATTATAGAACTCTGCTTAGAAATAATAATTGTAGTAAAAATCAGTGGACATCTTGGAGGACCGGGGCAGCAGCTGCAACCACCATCCAGGTGCCACCACAATCCGAGGAAATCTGCGAGATAAGAAAGCACAAGACTCAGGAGAAGAAGCTAAGTTATTAACATGCATTACTGGCACATGAATGCCCACAAAAGGAGAGAGAGAGAGAGAGAGAGAGAGAGAGAGAGAGAGAGAGAGAGAGAGGAGCTCAGTGTGTCATAGGAAGTCCCCGGCAGTATTTCCCTATTTTCCACCAGGCGCGTCTGCGCTGCGTTCCAGATGCGCCACGGTCTGATCTCCGGTGACATGACACGTATGTGGGGTTGCTTTCTCCAAAAGTTGAGTTAAGTCTTAACTTTTTTTATGTACCCCCTGCGACAAACTCTGCCGCAGCCTAAATGCACTAGCCCCATTCAAAATGAATGGAAAGACCTGCGTTTTTGCCGGACCGTTGGATGGCTGATGGAGGCAGTCTGAACGCAGCCTAAGAAGGGGTTTCCAACAGTATTTGGGGGTTTTGCAAGCATGGATAAAGACTAACTGATTGGTTTGGCAAATGTACAACTGGTTTATTTCCCCACCTCCGATAAAGAGAAGCGTAGATGTGTACGTTTTTCTTTTTTCTTGTTTCCCACACAGTGGATAGGATGGATTTGCAAACTCCTTAACGGTGAGTAAAGGGCTTTTAAGAACTTCATTGTAGTTCTTGAACTATATTATAAATGCAGATACATCTAACTACAACACCTTGCTGGGTATGGCTAGGTTTTAGCACAAGCATATATTACACTTCTGGCAGGGAACTTGAGCCAAGCTTTAAAATGAATCACACCTCAACACCATTGACTTCACTTAAAATAGCAGCAGTGAGAATTTGAGGACGAATCTCAACACTCATTGAGTGCCACCTCATTATGGTTCTTTCTGTCCAGCAGTGTTTCTATTCTCCCCAAACGAACACTATGTGCTTCCACTGGTTAACGCAGTCCCAACTGTCAGAACACTGCATCAAAATCCCTCATTAAAACACATTCAAGACAAAAAGAATCACATCAAGGGATGATTTTCATAAAATTGCCCCAGTCCCAGATCACCTTCTGCATTAATATTTTTTTAGCCTTTATTGAATATCAATCTGGCATCATCTTTTTTAATCCTGCTCTAGTTCTGTCAAAGGGCAGAGAAAGGAACGCAGGGTTGAGGATTCACAGCAGCCAAAAAAAAAACAGAAAAAAAAACAGAGCTAGGACTGTTCACAGGTGATCGACAGAAGCTTCAGCCAATGGCAGCTGAGCAGAGAGTGCCCGCCCCCTCCTCTCCCCCCAGCCTTGCAGAGTGCTGGTCCCTCTGTGTGCTGTAGTACGCGGAAGAGAGGGAGATCGACTGCGCGAGGAGCCAGCCTCTGTGTGTGTGTGTGTGTGTGTGCCGCCAGCTACTACTTGCACTGGATTTAAAGCATCTTCACTACAACCAGTGGGGATGAGAAGCTATCCAAACTGACATTCAGGAAAAAAGGCAGAGAAAAAAAAATAGAAAGCAAATTGAGCAGCTCTCTGAAGCCCTGCTGTGGGAAAATACAAAAAGAGTGTCTTTAAAACAAACGAGCAGATCAGAATCAGCTCTGTTTAGGAAGCATGTATAATTCGGTTTGTTTCATCATCCTGTCATGGGTGTTTGCTGTCCTTGTGTTCCCAGGTAAGACTTCTTCTATTCCCCAGTCTCTGTTCTTTGTAAGTCTATGTTTGCATTCTTCTTTCTGGTCTGTGGCTCCTCTGTTGAGTGGTGCACTATTGTTGAGATATAGCCTTATACCCGCTTTATTTCTTACGCTCTCTGTTTACAAATCATCTGACTCTGTGAGGCTTGCTGGGACAAAGATGAGAAGTTGTATTTTTTTATGATTTCGGTGTTGGTTCAGTCCTGCCAAGGATTCTCCCACAAGGACTGAGAAAAAGTTCCCTCCACCTCACACACTTGTCAACTTATCAGAAATGTTGAAGATTTCATGCAGGAATTACTAAATCAATCTTTAGTTTGAGTGAATTCAAAATTGGATTACAGCATCTGCTGCATTTTCTAAAGATCAGGATCGTAAAAAAAAAAAAAAATCACTATTTGTTAGGCATTATTGTACAAATCAATTTTGACTAACTGCCATTTGAAAGAAATATTGATCAGTTAATCCCAACAATGTAGGCAGATAATCGATAATAATGAAGAATTATGTCCGTGATGAAGTAGCATGTGCAAGCAACCAAGATGTGTTGATCAGTGGAGCGGGCAGCACAGAATGCTTTGTTGAAAGGACTTTGCATTGTGTGTTGATGAATGGATGTAATGCCAGCGTTGCCCTTTAACCTTTAGGCTCCATATCCTCCCACTGAGGGGAATACATGACTCACTGGACTTGGTCACGAGGCACAAGAACAGCTTTGCGTTGGTGTCACAGGGGAGCCTGATGTCCTGATATTATGTTAAATGAGCCTGATGTCTGAAAATGCTAATATGTGCACAACGTACCTGAAGTGAGAGAAATACGATTTCTCACCTCAAAGGGATTATGTGAAGGAGATTATGTGAAGTCTGACAGGGGAAATGTGATGCATTGGTGTATGCATTTACCTTTCATTCTACCAACTCAGGTTTTAATGCAAACACGGTCCGTGAGGGAGATTTAAGCCTTTCTTAAAACTTAAACCTTAAAGGGTAACTTCCTTTTTTTCAACCCAGACCCTGTTTTCCTATGTTTTTGTGACTGATGGGAACAACAATCTTTTAAAATGGTCCACTATTAAACAAGATGGCTGCAGTTCGCAGTGGCAAAACAAGCTGCAATGTAAGTTATTAGTGTAGGTTGTAAATGTTACTGTTTACTTTTTTTAAGATTATTTTTTGGGGCTTTTTTTCCTTTATTACAAGTGACAGTGGATAGACATGAAAGGGGGAGAGAGATGGGGGACAACACGCAGCAAAGGGCAGCAGGTCGGAATCGAACCTGCGCCGCTGCAGGACTCAGCCTACATGGGGCAAATGCCCTTACTGGGTGAGCTAGAGGGTGCCCCCATATTTACTTTTTTGATCAAACAATTTGTTTGTATTTATAATGTGTATTATTTGCTAGTGTCTGGGCCCCTTCACACAAGCTTTAAATAGTTTACCAGGGTGTCCCATTTCAAATATCTTCATTATGTTTTATGATTGTACTTGTCTTTTAACTTTTGTGAATAAATTGAAGCTGAACCTGAACCTTATTGGGCAATTGCTCACTTTCACTTTGCGTCCACTAAAAGTTCTGTTCTTGCAACTGACAGACTCAGATTATTATTCTGACAGCATTATGGAAAGGATCCCTACAGAGATAGACCTTTTTGTTAAAGAGTAAGATCCTTTTTGAAAATCCCCAATATCGCTATTGCCAAACCCACCAGGCTGAAAAAAATAAAAATAAACTATAAAAAGCCGTCTTGGTTCATCGTTCCACTGATCCAACAATCACCACTCTGGTTTGGTTGAAATAAACACATCATTTAGGCATTTACATGTGGGAATATGCTTTATACAAATACTAAAAGTATGGTTTATTTAAATGGAGTCTGGTGGGTTTGTCGAGAGCGATGTCAGAGCAGTTCTGGTTAATCAAAAAGGATCTTACTCTTTCACAAAAAGTCGACGAATTGCAGCCCGATTTGCGGCTGCCGGTTACATAGTCCCCGCTCAACACTTTAAAAGAGTTTTGTCCACATTATTCACTAAGGACACCAATGGATGGGAAACAGGTTCCAGGTTGAAACCCCTGTGTTGTGAACAGGTGGGGACAAAGTGTTTAAAGATGGTATGCCCAATTACTTATCATCATATAATTAAGTTAATGTTGGAGAAACATACAAGTCGGTCACAAATTTGATTTCAGTTTCACAGTTTGTACTTATATCACACAAACAACTGTGCTGCACAGGCTTGGATGCATTCCAAATGGCTACATTATGTTCATGGCAGTCATTGTATCACACATAGCAGTCTCATACCAGGCTGGATGGAATATGACAGACTGGCTCGGGTGCCTGATAGTTGTTGCAGCACTGATGAATTTGCCGGGTTGCATTATAGGGAAATCATGCAAGGATCATTAGCCTTCATTAAGTACTACTGTATGTAAGTAGATGTACTCACTCAGGTGCAATTGTAAGTCATGCACATGCACAGTGTTGGGGCTGTTAATGGGAAACTAAGTTACTAAGTTAAGAATGACATGCCTTATCAAAAAGTAATTAGTAGCACTACTTATCTTGTTTATGCATTGTAACCAATACTAATTGCATAAGGCATGCTCTCTTTGGCTATCTTGTTGCCTTGTTGTTCACATTATTAATGCCCGAACACACATCACACATGCTTATATCATTGAGTATGAAACCCTCATCAAATCCACAACAGATGGCATAATCAAAAGTCATTTGGCAAACCACAGTTTAGCTTAATTGAACATAAGACCGATTGCTTATGTGCTGTAGGCTGGCTGTAACTCAAAGATAAAAAGTATGAAACAGAATATGTAGAAAACAGAAATATTTAAAAAATCAAAAAAATATCTTGATAATGCATGTTTTGACATCAGCTCTCCCTGTTTCCTCATGTGTTGCCCAATGTGGATCTCCTGCAGTATGTGTTTACCTCAAGCTCAGCATGGGACTAATGTATGTGGAGTTTAACAACTTTACTGCAAATACGGTTATTTATTATTTAGTGTTTGTAGTTAGTGGTAGTTGTATTAGTGCACATTCTACAGCATGTTGTATAAAACTGTATTAACATGAACCAAGTTCAGTTGGAATTATTATCATTAACACCAGCAAGCTGTGAAGATGCCTATTTGATTTACGGAAGTCCAAAATGTTTTATTTTATTTTTTTATTAGGAAACAAAAATGTGTGTGATGCTGAATGTCCACGTTGTCACCTGACAATAATCACAGGACCAGAAAGAGTCCTGTATGTGTGATCACCACACATTTCAGTATCCAAAGAGTTGCCCAAGCCTTAAAGGAATAGTTTGGCATTTTTGGGAAGTTAAGTCCAGCAACTCCTCAAAATTAAACAACTTACATTGTTTGTCCATGGCCAGGGTTTTCCCTAAGTTTTTAGAGGGCACAGCACACTGTCTGTATGTCTGTCCGCTGCCACATTTGTCACCTCGATAGCATCACAGGCGTTCAAGATGCAGTCACAAAACTTTAGTTCAAGTTGAGATCAAACTTAAGGCCAG
This sequence comes from Perca fluviatilis, assembly GCF_010015445.1. Taxonomy (NCBI): domain Eukaryota; kingdom Metazoa; phylum Chordata; class Actinopteri; order Perciformes; family Percidae; genus Perca; species Perca fluviatilis. The sequence goes on from NC_053127.1 coordinate 33,115,490, forward strand.
GTTTGACGATGGGTGTCGTCCGACCAAGGGTGCCGGAAATACGGGGGTAGAAAGTCTCCCATTTATGTGAAACCTGAATATGTTAGCTGGATTTTTCCAAATACTATACTGTACTGTTGCATGTATACACCACCGACGACCTGTACAGGCATGGCTTTGGCCAAGTGACGTAACAGAAAAAAAAACAATGGCAGCAGTAAAAGCATCTTACTGTTACAATGTTATCATGTACCCTTGCACTCTTGTCAGGTATTAATCGTTATTTTTACAGTTATATGTTCTTTTTAACATCTTGTGATTTTGAGTATGGAAAATTGTCGGTACCAACACAACATCAAGCCTTATCTTCCATGTTTCTTTCTGCTTTATTCATCCAGGGAAGGGAATTGCTGAGTGTGCATGTTCTTTTTCAGTGCTGCCCTGCTTCACATTCCTACACATTCTGTACATAACTTCACAACTAGGAGCTGCCCTGTACCGCTGCCGTTCATCTCATCTACTGACTGGGTAGCTGCCTCTTACCCACCTTGCTCAAGGGCACCTTGTCAGTAGCTGATAGAAAGGAGAGCGATAGGAGAGACTGCCACTTTTGTGAAGTTTTGAAGCGGTATTCTTTCAGTCATGAGGTTGTTTAAAGTGTGTGTGTGTGTGTGTGTGTGTGTTTTGGAGAGGTGCAGAAAAAGAGCTGACTTTGACATAAAGCGCTGCAAATGAGTTCCTACGAGAGCGAGTTAAAGAATGCAGGACAGGGTGTGTATTTGCTGAATGACATGCCTTGCTGGAACATACACCCTGCTGTTGGTTTTGTTCATCTTTTATTTATTGGGATTAATTGGACTGTCACTCTGACTGTTATTGAGCATGTATAAGCGTTGCCTTCATTTTCAATGTCTGTAAAGAACAGAGGAAAATGAGCCTGTGCGTTGGGGAGTTCAGGCAGGTTGAGTACGTTCCACAACACTCATTTGCATGAGCAAATTAAGCTAAGAATACATGTGACAGGTGTGAAGTCATACCAAGTTTAGATGTTCAAAGTATTTCCATATTCTGGCTTGCACAAGAAGGAATCTATCTTATCTCAAATTCAACATTCTTAAGTGAGCCTGTCCAAATGAAAGCACTAAGACCTTCTCATTTCCATTAGTCTGGGCAAAGTGTAATTATGAGGATGATTGATGATCCCTGAGCAGAAGCTTGCTAATGTCAGTCCAATTTATAGGAATTGCTGAATATTGTGTGTTTGACTCCCTTGATATTAAATACCTTGAAAGAACCCCACATTTCAAAAGAATGTCACACGAAATGTCTTCATCAGCTCATTTTTATTTAAGTTAGTACCATTAAGGAGCACAACTGCTTTTTGCTTAAGCTGTTTTAATAGTGAAGCCTAAATGCCTTTAGATTATGGTTTAATTATGCATAACTAACAAAATGATTATGTAAAGGCTACTTATGCAGACAAAATGCACATTGACACCTACACACTCTGATCATGTTTCTGCACACTTACAGTATCTGGTAATTATCACTTTTTGAGAGCTTCCGAAAGAACATCAGCTGTGACTTATTTTTACTTATTTATATACTTCAGTTCTTTACAATGTAAGACAGTGATGGTGGCTTAATACGTCCTTTAGGAATGCAAGATATGTACTGGTATATTTGTAACTTAATGAAGGTTATCAGCTACACATTGAAATAAATGAACACTACACTGTCAATCAGTTGTAGTTGGTTACCTGTTGTTCATTTAAATAAACCAGGTAACTGAACTTAGGTTGAATAATTAGTTCAAAGTTATCTTATGAGCTTTAACAATCGAAAACCAACCAACTCATCTTGAGAAACCAGGTTCAATAAACTAAAGATCTTAAGTTGAAGGAAGTTTGAACTGAACTGTTCAGTCAAACTGACAAACACGTTTCCATCACGTTTGTTTTCTTAAAGCTACAAACCACAAGTGTCTTTGGAGAGTTTTAACTCTCAAACAATGCATGATGGGAAGTCTGCTAATATGCTAATCATGTTTCTTTAGACAATTGATTTAATGAGTTGAGTTAACTCTCAGCAGTGCATTCATTCAACTCATGTTTTTAAGTCCAAAGATTTCAAGTCAGTAGAACTCATGTTTATAAATTCTGAAGTAGTCTGAAAATAAATAAGTTTATAAAAATGTTAAGTTGAATTAACTAACTAACTAAGAAAAGATTAGTTGATTTGAATCCCTGCATGTTTTTTTACAGCAGTGATACTGAAACTAATTTACGGATAAGGGTACGGATAATTTTATACTTTGAATGTAAATAAGGGGCCAGAGTGCATAAAAAAAGCATCAAAACAGAGCTTGATTATGGAAATAAAAGTGCCACGAGAGGATCCTCTGAATCCCCTGACAGATGTCAGGGCTAAGCCATGAGTGTCCTCACTTTACATTACTTAACGTCTGTTCAAGGTGGAGCTTTCAACACTTATGTAATTCCGGATAGCTTAATGAATAATGATGCATCATATTATAATTGGGTATTTTGTGAGTAAAATCTGAATCTGCAATGTAACCAGTAACATTTCTCTGTCAGGTAAATGTAGCAGTACAATGTTTTCCACTGAAGTAGAAGTACACAGTAAGTCAGTAGTATACAGTGGGGTTTCATATTAAGGGCTTTGAGGGCCTGCTGTAAGTTATTTCGGGGTGAATGCTTCTGGAGAAAGCTACAAGGAGGCCAAGCAATTTTGAAAACGTTTTGAACAGGCACTGTACTAGTTAAAAATAATAGAACATTGTTCCTTAATACCACCTTTGTATTCTGAGCACAGTATATATAAAGCAGGAGCAATGGTTTCTAAAGAGAAAAAATAATATTAGAATAAAGATGTAAAGAACTCGCAAACTAGTTGTGTTTATTGATTTCTTCTCTTGCAAAAGCAATTTATTTGAGTTTTCTTTTTCATGTTCTCTCCATAATTAGAGATCATTGATCTCCCTTTGCAACCTGCTGTGTGACATCACCAAACTAATATTATTTCTGAGCATCCACTATGTTCAACAAAACCATACTAAATTAATAAATGAAGAAAGAGATGTATCAGCCCCACATGAAACACACTATGAAGGTGATGATGAACGTCCGTTAATAATTTTGTATTACGTTTTTAGTTGTATTTTTTAACCATTTGTTTTCTCCGAAGGTCGTATAATGTGCCTGACCTCCGGTTACATGCACACTCATGAGCTTTTACTGTCATTTATACTGCATGGCAACAACTCAGAGAGACAAATTGCTGCGTTTGTGAGCGTAATTGTCCTCTTAAGCCATTTCAAGTCTCCTGAAGATTTCCACAATCATCAATCCTGCCAACAGTAAACATGATGATGTGGATGGATTAAAATGGATGAAACAGAAACAACAGTTGTTGTTGTTGATGATGATGATATCATGTTCAGTAATATCGGTAATATGTTCTTCTTCTACATTCAAGTCCAGCAGAATGAAGCTCATTTTTACATTTGCAATGTGCCTATGCTCCTCAACATGATGTATTACATTAGTGAGGGCAGTACTTTGTCTCTGTTAGTGACTGTAGGTGAAGAGTTCCTTTGGAAAAATAATTGCTTTGTGAGGCAAATCTGTATTAACACAGTAGTACACTGGTGTGTTTAGTTTCTTCATTGGGATTTAAAAAGACTTAAGGGCTGTTCAGAACGGTAACTGTAACCATAAATATAACTATAGTTACTTACTAGACCTTCCTCCACAGTGCTGCGGAGGAGGGTCTGGCTAGTCCACACAGCATTCTAGGATGGGAGAAAAACGTGTTCTGGTTTATTGGCATTTTCTTAAAACCAATAACAATTGTCATGGGCGGTGTTAAGCGCCGGACGGAGACACGGCGACTTCCGCAAAATAACTTCGGGAAGTTGTTTTGGTCATGCAACAGAAAACTCAGATTGGACAGATAGTCTAGCTAGCTGTCTGGATTTACCCTGCAGAGATCTGAGGAGCAGTTAACCATAGTCCTCAGAAATCCACCGGAGGTTAGAACGCCAACACAAAGAAAGACTACTATAACTATAACAATGTGAGCATCCACACTGCTGAACAATAACGTTCTGTAAACAGTGGCGTCAAAATACATATAATCAGTCCCTCCAGAAAAACGCGATTATGCGATCGCATAATTCAATGCATAATCAGTAGAAGTCCGCATATTTATGCGGGGGCCGCATTTCTTTAAATACGCAGCACTTTCGCCACCTAAATTGCCGATTTCCACGCAAAATATGCGGGGCTTGCATGATTTCATAATCCCCGCATTTTCGTTGCAAAAAAGTCACATATATCTTGTTGAAAAATGTTGTGTTTACTTCACACAAGAGCAGGCATTTTCCCCTGTTGCCATGGGAACGTTATGAAGCGACGTGAACATCATTGAAAAGCAGGGTGTTGGGGAATCACTTTTCTTTTCTCTTTTTCATCAAACCGCAATCTTTGCAAGTTCCCGCAATTTTTGCAAGTTCCCGCAATTTCATTGCATAAAATTGCATAAATATTTTTTAAGAAAACATGCCGCATAATCAAAGATTTTTGCCCGAAACAATCACAAAAAAACTCCGCATTTTTCTGGAAGGACTGATATAACACCAATACAGCAGACATTGTAACGTAAGATTACAGCAATGTCTGTGGTAATATCCTACATATTCGTGCATTTGGGTACCAAACCAAGGGGACCCCGACACCAGACTCCAGTTTTCCAGGCAACAGCGGCGCACAGAGCTCCAGAGAGCCATGGGGGGGCGGGACAGACAGTATGATAATAACATCCAAAACACAAGATTCACTCCTAGTGGTTTGTCGTAGTGTGACATGAGAAATACTTTCAAAGTACTAATGATGAAAAATAGGAAATTATACAGAGCTATTAAAAGTCACGCCACTGAGTTAGAATGATTTTTAAATGTATAGTTATTGCTCTTGGTGTGGCCGGCCCTGTACAACAGCATTATCCTTCCAACAATCTGCTGCTCGGGGCAGACTCTTCTCCACACACTAATTCCTTCTCAATACATGATTCTTCCCTCGAGGCTGCACATTTATCAAACTGATAGTGGCACAAGATAAAGTTGCGGCCAAAACTCCCTCAACTTTTCTGATCTGTGTGTGACTCATAAGGTATGGCCTCCTCAGCTCCAGCTGATTGAGCCATTTATCATAATGACACACCTACAGCCGGCTAGACAACATCACTGCTTGGTTCTGCCCATTGATCTCAAGGACTCAAAATGATGGATTGCAATTATCAGTGAGTCAAATTGGTTGTGAAAATGAAGCTTCAGTTTATTAGCTGTTGATGATCAGTGTACGCATCCGCTTCTACTTAATATTTATGCCATCAAATGTCACTTAGCCTAAATTGGGATTGTAAATCATGCTAACCACAGTGCCCTTCATCACACAGAAGAACCCAGGGAGCCCTGTTAGAAAACAGTTGGAAGCGCAGCACAGTTAAAGTTATTTTTGTTGTTGTTGTTTTCACTGAAATGTATGACATGTCAAATTTTATGGCCTCATATTACTCACAGTTGACACAACTTATGTCTGTTAAGGAGATTGAAAGTGTGACAATGTATCACCTTGACTCCTTTCCTGGGGATCACATCACTCATGCAGCTCTATAGCACATATTTTGTCAGTATAAGTGAAGCAAGGCTCTTCAAACTCCAGAAATATATCAAATGTGCAAACAGTTTTAGCTGTTAACCCCAATGAAAGGCAAAGCTGCCTGCAGTATTTTATATGTCAGTGTCGTTTTTGAGATGCAGTGAAGTGTACCTGCACCTGTCATGCTTGAAAATATGTAATACAATAATTCCATTTAAAAAAGTATGCACCAATATATTTTTACCATATAAATTCACGAGATGTGGCTTTGACATAAATCCTAATATATCTGTAGTTTATGCTCCCAGCTTTCAGAAAATGACTCCCTAAAATACAAATCAAGAGAGAGTTTCTTAAAATGTTACTCAAAAAACAGTTACCAAGTCAAATAACACAATCTACTTGGGATTTGCAAAATTGGGGTATTGTCTCTGAAGCTTTACAATGGAACAATCATTGACAGTGAGTCACTACACACACAGCCACGGTATTGTAACAATAGCGAACACAGGCTAACATTCATTGGAGGATCCATGCATTAGTAAAAACACTGACTCTCGGCATCAGTGAACAATCCCCAGTGAGCATTCACTGAATGTTGGTGGCTAGATTGGAGCATAGCGGTCTTTGAATGGAAGTAGTAGATGAATAGGCGAAGGATGGCACAAGCATGAACAAGCATTCAAGTGTAAGGAGGCTGCAGGGCTATAATGCCAGAATCCAACTGGTTTAAAATGAATTGGTACTACTGTATGACAGTGTTCCTGTTGCATACAAATGTGCTCGGTTTCATTTAGAACTAAACCTTTATTGACTCATTCATCCATTATTTACTGAAACAAAATGGTTGATAGCACAAGGAAATCAGTGTGCCAATGGCTCGTTTCTACTGCAACAACCTCCATGGATTTGCTGAATGGTAGTAGTAATTTGTTGATTTTTATACTAGTTCTAAAATATAGTTAATACAGTTTTCCGGTGTGGTGGGGGTGTGGTCACATTATTGTCATGGTAATTTGGATAATACATGCATGTTTTTTTTGTGATAATGCTATCAGGTCAGTCAAGGTTTCCATTATGTGTTTTATTTTGGAATCAATCAAAATCAGTGATGTTGAAGCAAGCCATCAGAACACGCTTTAAGTCTCTTCCTGACTCAAGCTCAATGCTTGTAAAAGACATTCATTACTGTAAAGAACTACTTGAAAATGTTTTGCCATTGGCTAGTTCCAATAGTTTGCTCTGATGGAGTACGTGTGTTCACTGATCCAGTCTGTTGGGCAGCAGTATAAAGAGCCACAGGGACATCAGTAAGCCAGTGTATTAAAGTCGACTTACAACTGATAAAGTCTCTGTAGCTGCACTAGTCAATATTTTCATGTGAAGAATGTGTCAAATGACCAAATATAGTGACCAAACCCCTAAATTAATTATCACCATCTCTGCAGTACCCTTCAGCCCTAGCTCATTAGCCTCATTTAGCTCATTCCTTTCCCATTTAAGGCACACACGTTACTGTTTTGGTTCTGGTCAGGGGTGTTTCCCACTGCAGCAGGCAGCTGTTAGTAAAAAGCTTAGACTGGTCCAGCATGAAGCTGCAGACAGACACAGGTAGCAACTAGCTGGTGAGTATAGCACAGCTTAGCAGCTAAAGAGAGAAAAAAGCATCCCACGTGTTTATGGAGACTAAACCAGAGGAGAGTAAATATTAGCCTTACATTTGTTAGGTGTGATTGGTGTTGTGGGTGTGGTGCTTGTTGTGAAAGTGAAAACTCTGTTTGAAACTGCTTCCGATCTCACCTTCGCCTGTAGCCTTTGAACATATTTTTATTGGAAACGAAGTGCAACAAGAGCAGTAACCACACAGGGGCAGATTTATGCAGTCAGCTGGGCTAATGTGTGTCCAGCATGGACCAGTTAAAGTAAGAGCTACTGTACATAGATGAGCAATCATGAGGCTAAACCAAGCAGCAACCTCTGGTGCCCAAAAAATGAAGCCAATGCGGAAGTGCCAAAAAGGGCACATAAAACGATGTTGGCCTCTATAGGTAGGCCAAAATCTTCATGACAACTGTACTATAACTCACCATTTAAATTATTTTCAGGTTTAAAGTTATGCATGTTATGCATATGTATTCACAGGAGGCTAACATGGACTGCAGGCTTCATTCAGCCCGCCTCAGCTCCATCCACGCTGTACCTCTTTGCTCATATTTCATATTTGGATTAGCCGACGTCAGCACTGCCAAGATGGCAACAGCCGGAGCCACCAGGAGCCTTAGCAATGTCACAGAGACTACATCCATATGATGTATACAGTCCACAGTATGTGCTTAAGCTGTGAGCTACATAACTTGAACAAGTTATTGCTGGTACCCATTGGGCCCTCTGTTTGACAAACTATGACAAATTTGCTGCTCATTTCTGCTGCTTCTACAGCTGCTGCTGCCTATGCATGTCACGCCCCACCTCTACCTTGGAATCCGCCTGCAAGCTCTGTTTCTTTGCGGTTCCCCATGGAGAAGATGCCTTGATCTCTCCCTGCTTGGGTTTAGAGATACAAAAACACAGCCTCAACACCAAATTTAAATACATTTCTATTTATTCTTATTAATGTATCTAGTTGTATACATAAATTCATAGACTAAAGGGTGGTTACACATTATTTATAACAGTGTGTGCCATGCTGGATACATCATATCAATGCATTAATAGATAAAATGTAGAATTTGACACTGGAACATAAAAACCTTACGTTCCAGTGTCAAATTCTACATTCTACATTCAGGATCATTTAACATAATATATAACTCAAAATATATAATTAATATGAAAGTTATAAGTGACTTGAGGGCTGCTAATTGTCATTGTCATTTTCTTTTCAATGTAATTTTCTTTATTCTAACCTTAAGGCGTTGAATTGGTTTCCATGGTACCTATGTACATTTTTGTCCTTAGCTCTGGTTGCAACCAATTACGTTACATTATAATTCCTTGTGTTGAGAAGAAGAAGAGAGTAAGAGCAGAAACATGGTCCACACCAGTATTCCAACACAGACGCTTCAAGCTCAGTGTTGCCAGATGTACAATATTATTGTATTTGCACAATGATTTGTACAATCAGTAATGCCAAAAGTGCCATAATTTATTAGAGTTTGATCATTTTGTGACGGTCACAATAAATTGATGGTTTGAGTCTGTGCTGCCTCACTTCCATTCATTTCTTCTACATCTGTGTTCACTCATGTCATCCTACGTGACCTCTTTCCAGCCAAATAGGCATGGTATGATGAACAACATGGCTGTTCTCTCTCCCGCTCTCCCGGTCAAAGCAGCTCAGAGAAATTGCACGAGAAAGCCAAAGCTAGCTAAACTGCTGCATCCATGTGATTAGTAGAGCTTGAGAAATGAGTGCTTAGAAAAGGGGAGGGGGAGCAGTCATGGTTGAAGTAGTCTCGCTTTGCCAGACCATCTACACGCTACGGAGAGGAGGAGGGTCTGGCTACTCCACACAGCATTCCAGGATGGGAGAAAAACATGCTCAGGTTTATTTGCATTTCTGTAAAGGTCTCATGGCATGACAATTTCACTTTATGAGGTTTTTTTAACATTAATATGAGTTCCCCCAACCTGCCTATGATCCCCCAGTGGCTAGAAATGGTGATAGATGTAAACCGAGCCCTGGGGGGGCGGGCGCGCCGCCCTGCTGAAAGGAAAGGAGAAGGAAAACAAACCATCAACCCCCTCTTTGGGGGGGAGGGGAAGGGCGGCTCTTTTTTTTTTTTTTTTTTTTGGGGGGGGGGGGGGGGAAACACACAAAAACTCCTTTTTTTTTTTTTTTTTTTTCCCAACCAAAAAAAAAAAAAAAAAACAAAAAAAGAAAACCCCAAAAAAAAGCTATTTTTGGGGGGGGCCTGGGGGGGTTTTTTTTGGCCCAAGGGGGAATTTTGGGAAAGAAACTTCAGATACAGTATTAGGGGACCACTAAGGTCTATATAAAAGAGACTTCAGATACAGTATTAGGGGACCACTAAGGTCTATATAAAAGAGACTTCAGATACAGTATTAGGGGACCACTAAGGCCTATATAAAAGAGACTCCAGATACAGTATTAGGGTACCACTAAGGTCTATATAAAAGAGACTTCAGATACAGTATTAGGGGACCACTAAGGCCTATATAAAAGAGACTTCAGATACAGTATTAGGGGACAACTAAGGCCTGTATAAAAGAGACTCCAGATACAGTATTAGGGGACCACTAAGGCCTGTATAAAAGAGACTCCAGATACAGTATTAGGGGACCACTAAGGTCAATATAAAAGAGACTTCAGATACAGTATTAGGGGACCACTAAGGTCTATATAAGAGACTTCAGATACAGTATTAGGGGACCACTAAGGCCTATATAAAAGAGACTCCAGATACAGTATTAGGGGAGCACTAAGGTCTATATAAAAGAGACTTCAGATACAGTATTTGGGGACCACTACGGCCTATATAAAAGAGACTTCAGATACAGTGTTAGGGGACCACTAAGATCTATATAAAAGAGACTTCAGATACAGTATTTGGGGACCACTAAAGCCTATATAAAAGCATCCAAAAAGCAGCATGTCATAGGACCTTTAAACCAATCACAATCATCATGGGCGGCGCTAAGATCCGCACGGAGCCGCTGTAAAATAGTTGTTTGAGAGAAAACTCTGATTGGACAGATAGTCTAGCTAGCTGTCTGGATTTACCCTGCAGAGATCTGAGGAGCAGTTAATTATAGTCCTCATGAATCCACACAAGTTTAAAATTCCAATAGGCCTACAAAGAAAGCAGAAGGAAACGGACAGACATGCATCCGGTAGAATTTCCTGCCACCGGAGCAATCCCCGAAGTGGAACGTCAAGGATATAGACTTTTGTTGAAACAGCCAAAGAGTAAACCTAAATCTTAGAGTTGGGTACCAAAACCCCCTAAACCACTGGTATCTACCAGACCGAATGACAACTCAAATTTTAGTGCCTCATTTTGGTGCAACTTAATCGCCTGAGCTTCTCTCTGGAACTCCGAAACAGACGTTACAGGCAATAGAAGTATCACGGCACTTCAGCTAGTCAACACTACACTTGGCTGCAGGTAACGTTAGCCTACCGTTAGCCAGTAGCTGGCTTAAACATGGTTAAAATGCTGACAGCTAAACGGTCTCACGTGTGTCTGTATTTCACTGGAAAGGATTCCAACATCGGGACAACCAACATTCTGCAGCTAAATACACAGAGGAGACTAGCTGACCTTTGAGACACCGTGGACCATGCCTCTGTCGGAATTGTCAGACAAACAATAGAGAAACTGGTGCAGATCTTTTCAGATCAAAACGATAACTACCTATGTCAGATGCCAATAATTACTATTTGAAGCATCTTTGTACTTTGTTTAATACTCTATATTTATTGTAGAGGACCTATGGTTTATTTTGGTCTGTGTGCAAATTCTGCACTTTTTTGTAATATATTCCTTTTAAGTTCTATGCAGTATTTACTATAAGCCTAAGTCTAAGCCTATAGTACAATAATGATTGTACATGAAGTACATGAATTGATTTCATGCGATTTAGCATTTTGGAATGTATCACCTGAAAATTGTATGGCAATGCAAGTGCAAGCTGCAGTTTGAGGCTTGTTGATAAGCGCACTATAGCATGAAACAATAAGAGAAAGCTGACTGATTGTTTGGGGTCACTTCCGCTCAAAATAACACTGGCTGACAAGTTTGACAAAGCTCTAAGTGAACATGTCCGTATGCGTCGGCATGATTATGACACTTCACCAATTATGGTCACCTCTTTATCAGACATACAAACCATTGTCTATGTTTCTTTTTTTTTTTTCCTTCCGTGCAGAAAACACAGCAGTACACATTCCTCCAAGCCATGTTTGTTTACTACTGTGGTCATGAAAACCCTCATTGAGGACTGATGTTTCAGAGGTAATGTTCCATGAAGGCCATGAATGCATTTTATTTATATGGTTTATACAGAATAGTTTATACAGAAACATCATGGTGCTCTGTTTTGGTCAATTTGGAAATTTATCACAGTTTCTACAGTTTAAACCATAGACTGTATATTAATGGAGAGCGCATGTGTGACATTACCCATTAGTTTGTGGAGATCTGCTATCTGTCGTTGAGTTTGCCATTAGATGAGAGGGAGGAGTGAGGGAGTGGCCACTTTACGTTACACACTTTCACTGGCAATCACATCATAGCCACGCTCTAAAACACCCCCTGCTTTATCGCCGATTTTAAAATCAATGAGACCATAACAAAAAAAATGAACATCATTCTGTATTGCAGAAGACTTAAAACTAGCGATTGAGACCATAAAGTCATTATGAAAATGTTTACTGAGGTAATAAATCAAGTGAGAATTGGGTCACTTTCTCATAGACTTCTACAGAAACCAAACTCCTTTTTGCAACTGCATGTGTCGCCCCCCTGCTGGAATTCAGATAGAATGCAGGTTTAAGGCACTTCCACATTTGCGGCAGTTAACAGTCTATGGTTTAAACCATTAGCCTGACTCTGCAAAATATGTCGTAATCATGTCATACCAATCAGTCACAAAAGCAGGGTCTTTGAAGTTTGTCCATGTAGCAAATCATTAATACATCTGAATGTTAGACTTGCTTTAAAGACCTACATCTCTCAGTTGTAGAACAATGGCAAGCCACCTGCCATAGGCATTGCCTTACACTAACCAGCCAGGTCCAAAGCCTCGTACTGTATCTAGGCCAGTGAGTGTTGGACTTGCCTAACAACACAGTGCTACACGCTGCACAAAAGGAACTCTGCGCAACCTTCAAAAAGAACTCACATTGGTTAGGTGCCAGGAGTGTGTTTTTGAAAGTAGTCACAGCAAGGTCAGGGCACTGTTTCACTGTTTATACAAGTACTGGAATCTACTCCCCCAGAATACAGCACAAGAACAAGAAAACTGTCATTACCAAGTTCCTGAATGGTGGTTTCAACTTATACTGATCATAAAAAGCAATCGTTATTTTTAATGAATAAGTTAATATTTTATTATCCTATTTCAGAGGATGCCTGCAAAGATTACATTTAGTCTTACAACTCAGCTTTGTACAGGGCTGGACTGGGACAAAAAATCGGCCCTGGCATTTTTGGCCCAGGCGGCCCACCCCCACCGTGATTGGTCAGACACATTCCCTGCAGACAGTCCTCTTAAAATATGCGTGCATTCTATGATATGAGTTATCTAGTGTTCAGTGTTAATGTGATTGTTTTGGATCCTTCAAGAGGGGTCTCAAGACTTATCTATTGATCTTACACTTAAATAATTCATTCATTCTTAGAGTTATGATTTGTATATTTATGGTATTTTTATAATTTTTTATTATTATTTGATATTGTATTGTCATTATTTTTATTATTACTATTTTGCTTAATATTTGCTTAGCAACTTTAAAAACAGTTTACTGTTAATTTTAACTATTGTAAGATTCATATTTTGTTGCTTTGGACACAAGTGTCTGCTAAATACTGTAACCATAACCATAACCCTTCCCAAAAGCTACAATAAAGCTGTAGTATATGTCCTGGAAAAGAGCACCAAAACAAGAGAAGCTAATTAAGCCATTCAAGAACACTGATGCTTATATCAATCTGTCAGACTCTACAACACCTGCACCACCCGACAATGTTGTAGTTTTTTTCGGGTCCTGTCTCAATCACCCACCACTCAGCATGGCTCTATGTATATATTTGTTATTATCTGTATTTATATTTTTCCATCTGTATTTATATTTTTTCCATTCCAAGTACTTACTTTTTCAATATTATTTATATTATGGTCACACTTAAATATAATTTATATTATGGTTAATTACTTTTGCTGTTATGTAATTACATATTTTTCAATCTAATTTCACGTCAATTACATTACAGTATTTTTTTTGCACTATGGCCACCTCACTTTACTTAAATACTTTTTATATAATGCCACTTTACATTCATTCAGTGTTTTTTGCACATTGTCTGTTGTTTGCCTGTTGTTTGTTTGTTTGGTTGTTTGTTGGTTTGTTTTTATTGTGGAAACAATCTTCTGCTGTAATAAGTTAATTTCCCCATTGTGGAAATAAGTATTAATAAAAGTATTATCTAATCAACACTGATTTTGTAGATCACACAGACTTTTAAGTACCCAACAGGCTAACCGCTAGCATTTTCAATGTAAGCGTAAGCAGTTAGCTTACCTGACAGCCACTAACTTCAATGTTACAGACAAACTGATTGTTGTTGTTATGACGTGACACGCGCGCGCGCGCGCACGCACGAACGCACACACACACACACACACAGCCTCCCTCCCTTCCTGAAAGTCCCTGTTAATTTGTCTAGTCCTTACCACATCGTCATCTACTCTCTCTTCCATCTTTTCCTCACTCGCCTCCTCCTCCTCTTCTTCCCTGTCATGATGTTGTTTCTGCTTCTATAGCCAGCCACCTCTCCTCCTCTACTTCAGGTAATGCTGGTGTTGAAGCAGCTACTACAGACCCAAAAATGTCCGAAGTTTTTGAGGAATCCGCCTGTAGATTCTTAATCTTTTTCTCCTGTAATTTCTCTGCACCCCCCTTGCACTTGGTGGTCGTTTGTCCATTTTAACGTGGATGCTAAACTTCCAGCATAACTATTACAGCTCACGTCTCAGGGCCGGGAGGCGTGGCCATAGTGGGATTCGTAAATTTGCGGCCCGGAGTGGGGAAGGGGGATCCTGGATTTGATTGGGTCAGGCCAGTGCCAATAAAGAAAATTAACCAATGGGCCGCTGTGAGTTCTTTATGGGCCGGCCCGGCCAAAAAAAAAAAAAAAGGCCTATTTATATCGGCGATTCGGCCCAAAAGTCCGTCGGCCCACCGGGAAAATGCCCGGTATGCCAGATGGCCAGTCCAGCCCTGGCTTTGTACCAATGCTTTGTCTGTTTGGAAATGGCAGTGACCTTTATAAGTGCTTCCCTTGGGGTACATAAACCTATTTTGTGATGTGAGCCTTCAAGCATTAATGACTCAGGGAACATTAAACTTGAATCTTGAACCTCTTTCTAAATATATACAGTTTATATATAGTTAATAACAGCAACAGACGTGACAACATAATCACATTTTATCTGAAATTCTTAGGTGTCATCTGGGCTGCTGATGGCCAGGGGGTTAAGGCACTCAATCCCTCCCCCAAGGCCTTCAATGGTGCCTTCCAGGCAGCTAACCCTAACCTTAACCCTAAACATAACCATTGCCGCACTGCCTGGAAGGAGACGTTGGGGGCAAAAACCACCAAAGACCGCTTAAGGCACTGACTATTAACCTCAATGGCCCTGGTTCATATCCAAAGAGGGACCATATAGGGGTTGGATTGGTCCACTTCAGCTGCACTGTGATAACATTCGTTTTTACTAAAGCCTCATAGAAGCCTCATGTGCCAAGCCGTACTGCTGTGGTTCTATTTGGTAGCGGCCTCCCCTTAGCTGTGTGTAAGGGTTCTTATGATTTTGTACACATTCATACAATTCATATGATATCTATATCTATATATACTGTAAGTATGCACCCGGGACACAAACATTGTTTCCTGGGTAAAAGTCTTGTATTTCCCCAATTTCTTCTTCCGGGACACAAATTCCGCTCCCATGCTTGAAAGCCCTGTTTTCCTCCCTACACGGACCACAGCAGTCTAATACAGCGGTAGTTACTCTGGTGCACACATCAATAAATACATGGATTACATACGAAATTACAATAATTTATGTTTTCTAGCTACAGTATATGCACGAATGGTTTTTGCGAACAGCATGGCTGTGTCCTTAGCAGCTTAACTTGTGTGTCTGTAATTGAGACTACAGAGAAAACGCTCATTCAGGTCTTCAAGTTTCTGTGTTCAGCTCTCAGTACTGTGCTCTCACTGTGGTTCGGAGTTCAGTTTCATTCCTGTGTTTCTGTCTGTACTTTCATATATCCTAATACCATCCAGGAATATGTTACAAATAGCAGTAAATCTTATACAGCAATCTACAACATACCACTTGAAAAACACAATTATGTAAGAGCAGCTGACTTTTAAAAAAAATGATGGATTAAAGGTTAGGAAAAAAAACACTTTTATTCAACCCACTGTCTTGCTTGCACATTTGCATTTTTCTGTAAATTAAATTGAAAAATATGTAGCCGACACTCTGTGATGATACAGTGAAGCAACACAGCAGAGGTGATGCATGAATATTCTCCATGCGCATAGCAGAGTGTGAGAATCCAAAAGGTCAAGAACATTAACCTTTTCTGAGCTGAACAGAAATCTGAAAAACAATATGTTTGCTTGAGGATGTTACCACAATAAAGAGAAATGAGAACAGCAAAAGAAGTAAAGCGCAGAGGAGCAGATGTCCGCTGGAATGCAGTTACATACTGTTGGTGTTACACAAACCTTTACTCTATCAGATGAAAAACCAGGGGCACTGCCTTGGCCTGATATGGTTTTATAAGTAAGTTATGAAGTTTTATGAAGTTTTATGGTAAGTTTTATGAAATGAGCTGTACTTGTTTCAACACTGTGACTATCACCCCTAGAGTCATGATCTTTGCAAAGGTGGAGAGACTTTGCTTCATTTCATACATAACCTGCATATTCAAACTGAAACATACCACCATGAGCCAGCAAACAAGTCATTTTACAGAACTACTGTACAGACGCCCAGCATGTTGATATTCTGGTGTGCACAGGCAGGAAGAAGAGGAAGAGAGATGTAAACAGGATGAAAAAAGTCAGTGCCATCAGCAGGAAGCAGTGAGCAAAGTGTAAAGAAGGCAGCCAGAGGATCATTGTCAAGAAACAATCTCTGCTCTACACTGAGACAGTTAACAGTAGGACCAGAAGGAGAGGTGGGAGGTTAGTCAGGATGGGAAGGTGTCGCCAACAGTAAAGACACCTGTCCATGTTGTAGAAGAATCTCCAAACAAGACTTCAAAACTGTAGTTAATGGTCCCAATTAGAGCTAAGATTAAACCAATGGTTTCCAAAGCTATTGAGTGGATTATCTGCCATTTTAGGAGTGGCATTATTCAAGTAAACATCTGTTTATGTTCAGCACTCTAGCAGTCATAGGAATTCTGAACAGTCAATGTTGGTTTACATTGTTCCCTAACCATGCAATGCATTCACATGAATGGGCTTGTATGACACATTTCGAAATGAATGCACACCAATCCATATGATATCTTATGAAAATAGCCGACCACCAGCTGGTTACAGAGCTCCATAAGATGTCGACGAATCAGCGGCAGTTGGTAGTTGAGTTTACCTGATAACAGGTGACTGTGAGCCGGGTACAGGGCACCGTGAGCCGGTCGTTCCGGCGTACATTACTGTTAAGTTTAGGCGACAAAAAGTTAATGTCATGCGGCGACAACAGTTAAGGTTAGGCACCAAAATGAGTAGTTTAGGAAAAAGATTGTGGTTTGGATTAAAAAACTCTCAAGAAACACCCATTTCCTGGGTGAAAGCCATTTGTTTTCCCTGGGACATGAACTGGAAAGCTTTTTTGACCAACCCATTCACCCTGACTTCAACCCCACACGGCCCACAGCGTTCCTATACAGCAGTTGTTACTTTGCATAGCTATATGTACAACTTTTCCATGGGAACAGCCTGAACAATAACCATGCAATTATTAATAATATGTGTGAAATCAGATCTGGAAACCTTACTATGTGTTGTTCTAAATGGCAGTAAATGCAACCATGTCTCCTGGAAAATTATCTTATTTATAACAGCAAATACATTTGGAAGGAAAAAAAAGGCAGACCGGACGATGATTTTTTTTTTTCATTTACATAAGAAATTACCCCGTCTCTGGTGTCAAAGCCCTGCACTTTGAAATGCCAACATTCAGGACCGTGGTGTGGTAAATAAATGTTGCATTCCTTCACATAAAAAAGGTAGATGGGTACACAAGCTGGTACCAACAGAATTGGCAGAAATGCTGGAAACCAAAAGTCTGGAGGTAAAAACCTGGAAGCAACCTGTTTACAAACCATTCCCTGAGGTGGGGAAGAGAAGATAAAACGATTCAACAAATAGACTTGCAGCAACACTCCACACATCAGAAACGAAGATGAAAAAAAAAAATTCAGATCCAGAGAAGTCAGAGCAGTTGTCCGGGACTGTGCGGAGTAAAGCCAGGAAATGGCTTCAGACAAGAAAAGGTTCAAGCACTCACTTGGCTTCTGAATGCAGGAAAACTGCCTGGAGCCCACTGGAAGCACAAGGATTTGTGAGTACCTTGGAGCGGCAGATGTAAAGAAAGCTACGAAGCAGCTGGGAAAAATCATGGGAACTCTGGGAACTATGATGGAGAAATGACCCCACTTCAGATATGAAAAGGCTTTGTTAAGTTTTCTAACTGTTAAGATTACTTGAAGTGTGTGTGTGTGTGTGTGTGTGTGTGTGTGTGTGTGTGTGTGTGTGTGTGTGTGTGTGTGTGTGTGTGTGTGTGTGTGTGTGTCGATGCATGCGTCTTGTGTGTTTGATGCACAGCGTGTGGCAGGACAGTGCTTTCTGTTTGATCATAGATCAGAGACACTGTGTGGCCATCAGAGTTCTGTCTGCCATTATTTATTGATGTAACAACAACCCCTCTACCCCCCACAACCACACACACACACACACACACACACACACACACACACACACTTCCCCCTTTTACATCACCAGGACAGCTCAGATCTTTTACTAACAGGCGAGCCCTGAGCTGCATGTGAAGCGTGCTTATTTCTCACAATAACAAGATCATTGAAGGGCAGTTATGGCGGAACACTGGACAGATACATGCTGTGTCTCAAATCATGCACACTGTACTTGCACTTGCTATTTTGAGTACACAGTGCGTTCACACTGACTACGTAAAAGAAAGTGGGTTCTGGTGAAGGAATATTTATGTTAGCAAGCAAACTGGGGTGTCGTCAGAACACACTAGACCGGAGACAGGTGGGGCTTTAACCGTTTAGTGTTTCCTTAATACAGCACAGCAATACAGTAGACCTAGTTATGACACGCATCAAAGGTAGCCTAGGTGTGCGGTTTATCGGACATTCACGCACATAGGAAAGGCGACCAGGTAATATAAAAAGAAAAGTCTGTTATGGATTGCAGGATCATACGGTGGTGAACTGCTCGCTCCCGTCTTATGTCAACGCGTCACTAACAGAAAAGTCTGCATTACGACACTACTAGTACCTAGCCTCGTGAGACCGTCCTGATCTCACAAGCTCCAGTTTTCCACTCGCAGATCAGTCTGGCATCTTGAGATAGAAAAAATTTGGAGCCGTTCGCCAAACGACCGACCAATCAGCATTGGTTTTGAGGATGGTTTAGGTGTGACGCAACGAGAAGCGACTGTTCAGTCTAAACAACATGGCAGCTTCCACAGATGAGATGAGCGTAGCTATTGCGCAAGTTTTATCCGAATTAGAAAGTATTCCTTCATTGAAAGAAAACGGCACTGGAGCCTTTTCTCGGGGGAAAAGATGTTTTTGCTCTTCTCCCGACTGGTTTCGGCAAGAGTTTGATCTGATTGGTTGATTTGGCCCGTCTATCACCAACATAGGTTGTGATAGACAGATGGTTTATCCAATCAGCTAACCAGGATTTTATCCCCTTCCCAAACGATCTCCAATGGAAAGTTCCCAGATGGATATGCCGAGAAAACGCGAAGCAATCCATCTGGCAGAGTCAGGTTAACGAGTACCCAGATGCTGCACTCAAAACGGTCAAAACGTTTGGAACGCTGGACACTACTCGCACTCAACAGGCGCCATCTTTGCTACGGAGCAGAAGCTACGGGACCAGCAACCTATTTTCAAACTTGTGAAAGCTGCAGTGGTTGAAACGGAGAACAGAGAAACGTACAAAGATAACTGCTGTGCGCGATTTGAGACAACACTACCCTGTCGACATTTACGCAAGTGAGTACATAGGGTACACAGTGTACTACATGTAAGTGTACTTATGGAAGTATCTGAATTGAGACACACCTAAAGTCTTCTTCGTCCCAGGCAGGAGAGTAGTTAACTCTGATTTAAATTAAAACTTTAATAATTTTGATTTTACCACATAAACCTCATCATTATGCACTGAAACTCTCCATAATTCACAAATATTCAACCCACATCTTTCATACTATACCCCCTCTGTGAAAATACTGAAGCATATGATACAAATGACCTTCTGTTCTCATTTTAGCCCCATCAGCTGGGCCTGTTTTCTCTTTCAGCTGTCACATCTCATTTGGCGTTATCTTGCCTTTAGCAACGCAGGCACCGGCCCCTCAACACTGTGTCGCTGCTATTGGTGCTGCTCGGACTCCCTCTTGGCAATGCTGAGGTCATATTCGTTAAAGAGGAACATCTTCCACTGGGCAAAGTCAGAAAGGATGACCCAGCGGATTGGAAGGCTTTGGAACGAGTGCTACTGGTCTTAATGCACGTACTAGCTCAGGCTTATTTTAGGCATGGCGTAGTTTTGGTTATAAGCTAGTTAGGTGGTCATATTGGTTTGTAGCAGAGCAACATTCACAGATATAGAAGTTTACCCATTTATTTATTTACCCTTCTTTTTACAGCTTTAACATACATTGTTTCCCGGTATACTTACTATTTAGCTTTGTTTATCATGTTCTGTGTTTTCATGACATACAAGCGCCAAAGACATTTCCTTTGAACGGGGTGTGATTTGTGAAAAAAAAGCAGAGGGGTTGATACAGAGGGATGTTACTTATTCATGCAACAACAAAACAAAACATGCAAGAATTAAATTCCCATTTCTATACCATTGATATAGTGCCACTCGGCCATGCCAAAACAGTTATTTATGAACTTCAATATTCAATGGAAAATAATCTCAATATCAAATAGCACAACGTGGTGTCAACATAAAACACAGCCCTTTCAAGCCGGAGAGAGGAGTTCACTTAGCGGCGAATACAAAATGCTTTCACCCAGGAAACGCTCGTGGAATGTCGTAATCCAAACACCATCTTTTTCCTAAACTTAACTACTCGTTTTGGTGCCTAAACTTAACTGTCATCGCCGCATGACGCTCACTTTTTCTGACTAAACTCCACTACCACGGCCCCTGAAAGCACCGTCATCTGGCGGTGCCTGTAGCCGGCTCTCAGTCAACTGCTGGCGGCTGAACAAGTGCTGCTGGTAGCCGACGTCCTGGAAATCTGTAGCGGCTAAATACAACCAGCAGCTGCTGCTCTGATTTTATCATTCTATGGCACTATAGACTGTTCACATTACAGCACTTTACTTTGTGTTAAATACTTTAGGTATTTTCAAAATCATCAGAGACTCCACAATCTGAAATCCAAAAAAGAACATCAGTCCACTTGATGTCAGGCTTTGTCCCTCACCTTCCTCTCTCTGTGTGTTGCCGTTCTCAAACTCCGTTCTCTTCGGGAAACAACAAGCTTCAAACTAGCAAGCTACACGCTGAAAATCAAGTTTTGAAGTAAATTTGGATGCTGCAACAAGGCAGGTCTGCTTGGTTCTTTTCAGGGAATGATTGTAAAGATTTACAAAGAATATGTTTAGGTAATTTCCTCTCTAACTGGGACATTTTGGGACTGATTGGTGGGACTGCTGTGGACGAAGTCCACACGGAGATACACTGGTAAGAGCCAATGAGGTTTAACCATGTATCCAACTAATTTAAATAGCTCACATTACTGTATTTTGTCAACAGTTAACTTCATTTAATATTGGATGTGGCGTTTTCTTTTGCTGGATGCAAATGTTCCACCAAAACAAGTTCCTTCCTGAGACTATTTAGCAGAGCCACCGTCGCTGAGTCCAGAGCTTAGTACCACCCAAGAGCATTTGGTTTAAAGAAATGCAAACAACCCAAAGTGTTTTTTCTCCTATCCCAGAATTTATCTGTGGTGTAGCCAGACCTTACTCCACAGTGCTGTGGAGATAGAGCTGCCAATGAGAGACTGCATGTAGCATACTGAAAATGTAAACCTGGCATACCCAGAAGATACATTAATAACTTATATCGGTGATTTGATCATTTTAATCCTGTTGAACCAGCAGTGGCAATCATGCTTCTAAAATAAAATATGTCTGGATGGATTCTTTTTCACTCTGTATTGCATGTTTGGCAAGCAAATGTTGGCAGCGAATAGTCTATATCTCATAGGCCAATCATTTGTACGATGTGCCACTAGATGTCCGAAAATCTTGTATTCTCCTTTCATATGCTTGTCATTCATGTGTGTTGCATATTGTATGACAGGAACTTTTGCTGTCTGTTCTCATTAAGCTGAGACACCCAAACACTGACATGCATGATTTGCGATGTTCCAGAGCCTTTTTGAGGAGCTTTGAATCCAGTAATGTCTGAACAGCAGTGAAATATGTATGCGGACATCTGCATAAATCTCCCCAGCCTTGAAACAGTCCTACATCTTGAGGTGCAGCTTCAAAGTAGAAATATGAGATGCGTTCAAAATGATTTTTGCTTTTTAGCCCTACGAATGCTCGTGACTCTGAGTCTAACATTTTGATATATGTTTCTTGACTTTTTTTTAAATTTGTTTTATATCTCCACTTCTTCTTTCTTGTAAACATGTCAGAAAAAGTACAATCATAATACGACAACTGAGCTATACCACTTTATCAAACTGACTGAAAATTATATGTATGTTTATGGATTCTTTTGAATTCTTTTGAAAGATATTTGTCACACTTGCACTCTCAACGAAAATCAATACAAATGATTCAAGTCAAACTGAAATTAAAATAATTTTTTGCAAAGAAATCAGGACATACTGTATATTCTCAGTGTTTGGTTTAACTTGTGTACTTATTTGATCAAAATTGTAATTATCGTAAAAAAGAAGGAAACGCATCCCTACATCAGTGTGCCACAGAGAACCTGAAGTTTTGGTACCGACGGATAATATATTGGGATTGCTTATTTGATTGGTGAAATATCTGCAGGACGGGCAGTAAAGTAGTTCATAATATTACTTACATTCCAATAGCCACAGAGGCAGTTAGTGATTTAAAACACTCTGGGCCCTATCTTGCACTCAGCGCAATTGCCTTAGTACACCAACGCATGTATCATTCCTATTTTGCACCCGAGGCACAGCGGACTTTTCCCTCCACAGACGCACGTCGGTAAATTAGGGAATGTATTTGCGCTCCCGGGGGCAGTTCAGCGAAAAGAGGAGAGGTGTTCCGGCGCAAACGTTCCCTGGTGCTATTTTGCAGTTTCAGAAAACAATTCCGCCACAGATCAGGAAAAACCTTGTCTTAAGTCAGAGGCGCTAGTCTAAAGTCAGTGGCACGTTATTCAGATGCTATTTTAGGGTCGCATGCTTGGCCATAATGTAGTGTGTGCACGACGTGCATACACTTTGCTTCTCTCATCTAACGGACGCAGCAGTTCCCATTTTTGCAAACCATACATAAATACAAGGAAAAATATTACTGAAAATGCGCTTCAGGTGTTTGGATAGATCAGGAGGCACTTTACAGTACAGTAAAGGTCCCAGCATTCTTTGTGGCTTGTTGTGTTTTACACAACATTTCCATGCATCATGGGTGTGTTGATGACATAAATGAGGAAATATTAGAGCACTTAAGGAGACGTGATGTTGAACTACAGCGGGATTGGACACTCCGGCGTGATCTGGTCCGGGAGTGGCAATGCGCGATGCGCTCCTGGTAGAGCGGGTGGACGGAGATGGAGTGGGGGAGGAGGAAGGGCAGAAAAGGTGCAGGTGGTGCGTTTGGAGGCCCACGCTCCATGGCTGCAGCAATCCTCTCCAGACTTGAGGAGATGCGCCCCGAGAGGAGCAGCAACATCGCCACCTGGTCAAGACAGGCATTTATTACTTTGCTGCATCCCGGACAGCTCCGCTGGCGTGTCGCCAGGCAAATCCGCCGTCATAATAGCAGTCCGCCATTGAACAAGCGCGACTGCTCTTAAAGGGACTGTGAGATGACGCTCTAATTGGTTATTTTCACATTACGCCCAAACCACACCTAGCTACTTCAGACCAACCCATTTTAGATTGTAGGTGTCGATATCCGCCCACAAAGCTACTTGCGTTTTGCGTTTAATACTTGAGTTTCAGATCGCTAAAATAGGGCCCTTTATGTTACTTCACATAGTTATGTCTGTTCATATGCCATCACCTAACTGGACACATGTAACAGAACTAATGCTAGCTAGACCCCCTGCTGTGTATAATGTGGGATGAACACAACATCTATCCATCCATCCATCCATCCATCCATCCATCCATCCATCGTCATCTGCTTCGCCCGGTCGCGGGGGCAGTAGCTCCAGCAGGTACCCCAAACTTCCCTTTCCCGAGCCACATTAACCAGCTCCGACTGGGGGATCCCGAGGCGTTCTCAGGCCACGGTGGAGATCTAATCTCTCCACCTAGTCCTGGGTCTTCCCTGAGGCCTCCTCCCAGATGGACATGCCTGGAACACCTCCCTATGGAGGCGCCCAGGTAAGGAGGGAATATTTATTCATAATTCAAATTGAAAGTCCAAAGAGAAAACGAAGCAAGATCAAATTAAAAATAGTATTATTTGACTACACTACTAGGAAAAATCATGCCATAATTAAATGTGAAATGTAAAAGCTTAAATGGAAATACTTATATTAAAATCTCAAACAGAAAAAAAGAAATAATTTTATTTTAGCCTTTCACCTTTATAATTTTCAATTTGACATTTTATCTTTTTAATTTTATGTTTTACATTTGACATTGACATTTTAAGATTCACCTTTTAGATTTCGATTTAACATTAAGCTTAAGCATTTAGAAGTGACAGGTGTCAATTTTACAACTTGTGCAACTTTTACGATTTCATTTCTATTATGAAACAGCCTCGACATGAGTTGCGTCAACACAAAAAGGAATTCCATTTCACAGAACGGACAATAAAGCAACATTTTCAATACTCTCATATCAGCCTGTCGTTCCCACCCTTCCAGATGATGCCATCACGCAGTGAGAAAACAGTGAAAAGAGCAGCAAATAAAGCAAAAACGAGAGTGTTCTAACAGAACAAAAAACACCGGGCCTTTAGCAACCACCTCTAGTTCATATGTAAGAAAATTAGCCACTTCAGTCGGAGCACCTAATACCAGAATCCCAGCCCTTTGTCCCCCCTGCTGGATTTCCCAACGCCAGCACCAGCAGGCAACATCTTCCCGAGCATCTGAGGGTTTCTTCGGAAGAAGATGGGTCACAGCAAGCGAATGCCAAGTCGCTTCCTACTTACGCTCTTCAAAATCCTACCCATAATAGCTTCAGCCATTCTGTGGGGCAATGCATGGTCTCTCAAGTCCATCCTTATTTACTCAGACAACCTTGCAGTTGTTGACATCAACAAAGGACGCTCCAATTCCCCATCCATCATGCTGTTCATGCGCTGCCTAATCTGGCACTCCGTTGCACACCAATCTCTTCTCTGCACAGATCACGCTCCAGGGCATTCCAAAGCCATCAAAGGATGTATTGATATATATATATATATATATATATATATATATATATATATATATATATATATATATATATATATATATATATAATTTGTATAAAATGAATGAATGGACACTCAATATTATTACTGTAACTGTAGAAACCTGAGAAGAGCTAGCTCTGCTTTGTGCTCAGGTGCATATGGTGGTCTTTTATGGTTTGGCTTTTCCTTTTGGTACAAAATCCTAAATTTCACACTCGTCAGTGGAAAAGATGTAGCAGACCTTCAGTGCTATCAGGATTTTTTAAACTGTATTGGCCCAGTGTGAAACTAACAATCACAGAAAGAAAGAAATGAGGACACGCATAATGATGCCATACTAGTGAGCACAAGCAGATCGTGGTTTTATGACAATTCTCAAATGCAGTAATTAGTAATTAGTCAGTGGGTCATTTTCCTCAATTGTGACATTATTTACAAAATAAATTGCCTGCAAGAAGGACTCGTGAAATCATTTAATTGGTAAAACAACTGCATATTTTGAGGAAAAAGTCTTTGACCTCCAACGTGCCTCCAACTCTGCGAGACCAAAGCCTTAAGAGAAGCCACAAGCTGAAACGCTCTGGTCTCACACTAAAGTTGTTCTCTATCTCAGTGTTGCTGCAGTCTTTACACCTCTTCAACCAACAGTACAATACAATACATATAATATTACATTTTAAAAGGCAGAAAAGCTCCTTTTTGGCCATTTTGCTTCATAAAGGACTCTTAATGACAATGAATTTAAAGTGGACCTATTATATAGCATTTTCAGGTTCATACTTGTATTATTCTACTAGAACATGTTTACATCATAGAAGACCGGCTTGGAGTTGCCGAGAGTAGAACAAAAAAACAGTTGAAACCGGAGTGTTCAGAACAGTTGGAAATCTGAATGTTTTAACTCACGGGGTTTCTCTGAAATACGTTTCCCTCATTTTTTGAAATGTTGGCCACATTTAACATGAAAATCCAACATTATGACATTACAGATATCACAGGAAATAGGGAAAAGCATATCAGTTCACATTGAAATCCAATCCTACAATAATGTAGAATATAATTGTTCACATTTTGTGAGGACGGACTTGATGATATACAGCCGCGATAGTCATACATTGTCTATACAACAATCAAGTTCCTAGCTACCTCTGAGCTTCAGACAAGAAGCCAATTAATGGATGAAGCCAGATCAGTCGGCCTATATTTAGTTCACATATGCAAGATTATGCTCCTGGGAGGCCGGCGCCTAATGCCTCTGTCTTGTGCGCAGAAGTCTTTTAAGTGACTGATGTATCGTAAAGGAGACATCAGCTGTCAACCTGGCCTGTCACACTTGTCAGAAAGTGGATTCATTAATCATGTTTGACTCCACATGGGAGAGCAGTCTCCATTCGGCTGAGCTCTGAAACACCTATGGCAGGGGGCCAAGCTCTCTGCTGTGAGCTGGAATCACATCTGGAAGTGCTTTATGTCAAGAACATGCTTTGAAGGGAGCACATTAGGGAGGATTAATGTCCATCATCTTTTTTCTTTAAAGTTTGATGAGATGAAACTTTCACAGGAGTCGTTTATTCCAGGGATGAAAAGGCCTTTATCTGTTTGGAAAGAAAATATTGCTGATGCTAGAGAGGTTGGGAAGGGATGTTGAAAACATCTGGACAAAGTGAGCATGAATACCACTATCCAATAATGGTCAAAACTTCTTCAAAGCAGTGTGCATGATTTAGGTTGACCTATTGGCAGGGATTTGAATATTATATCCTATAACTATGTTTTCATTAGTGTAGAATAACATGCAACTAACAATCATTGTAATTGAAATAAAAATTGAGGAATTGTTAAAGGTTATAGGCAATAATTAATGATAATTTCATATTATTATATCATCTAAGAGAGTTTTTTTTTTTTTAAGTCTGACAGTGTGAAGCATTCACACATCCAGACACACAGAGGCTCAGCAATTTAAAATAGTTGGAAGATAATATATTCTGGCATCTGAGCACTTACAGTATAACATTAGATAACATTAAAGGATTTTGTCACTCCTATTTATTTTCTTTCGCTTACTTTTATTTGGGAGATTACTAGCTCTATTTTTTTGGGATTACTGTCCCCATAGTTTGGGGGATGTAAACTAGACATATAATGTTGCCATGGAGTCAGTGACTTTGCTCCAGGCTACAACTTTAGCCCAGTTTTTTAGCCCTAAATTTGCTTACATTTTAGCAAATTCACACCATGAGATGAGGCATGCCGCATTACATATTTGCAGTTCCTATTTGCAGTGTACCCATTCATAAACAGACTGGATTACTTTCATAATGAAGAAAAACAAGGTGTTGATTCAGGTTCTGCAATTATATTTGTCATAATTCCTAGGGGAATTTAGTTTATTTGCGATCAACATCACACAGCGTTCTAAGTGTTAGTCCCACTGAATCTAAAACGTTTGTGTCTCATGTCTGTGCTTTTAGATTGGACTGACTTACTGAGAGAAGGAAGGAGTTATTTTGATGCAAATTAAACTGTGACTTTATGCATTTGTGGAATGTAACTAAGCACATTTGCTTGGATCGTACTTAGGGGCAGGGAACAGAATCTCCTCCCTGAATGTAACAGATCGTAGTGGTTGTTGAGGTCATGGGTGGGGTCCCAAATGATGAGTCAACTTTTCCTGATGGTCTGTTTGTCAGTTATGGTTGTGAGAGTGGTCTGGGGTTGTCCAATGATTTTCTCGCTCATCTTTATGATTCTGTTGATTTGTTCACCTCACTGAGAGAACCAAAGAATTTAATCAATCACTAAAGTAAATTGGCAACATAATTAGGCCTTCATAATTCAAAAGGCAAAAGCCTATAGGTACTGGTATAGGGGGCGTGAAAATAATTAATTTGGGTGGGTGTGGGTGGATGATTTAAGCGTAAAAGCAGATTTGGTGATCCATTTACTGTATTCACAGTTCCGTATACACCTATGATGAACACCCAGTAAACAGTAGGCTGACCACAATTTCAGCCTTTAGAAGTTTGATCCCGGGGAGAAAGTGCCCAGACTACCTTAAATATCACGCCGTTATTGTGAGCTGTTGAATTAGGGGGAAACTTTATAACTGTGTAATGTGTACGACAAATTAGTAATTATCCGTGCCCTTTGTCGTAAACTTCCTTCTTTGTGTTAAAAAAAATTTGTTAACATTATTTAGTGTTTCAAGGCACCTGCCATTAGTGTTAGTTTGAGAGGCTCGATGGTGTTTTAGGCCCCTAATGTCGACTTCAAGGCAACGCTGCGACCGTCGACTTCAAGGCACCTAACCCTAACCATTGCCTAATCATAGTGCCTTCCTGGAAGTGCTGCCTGGAAGACGATGTTGGGGGCTTAAAACACCAAACACCGTTTGAGAGAGGAGGGCTGAACTGCTTAGAAGGGAAAGTTTTCATATTGTCTATGAAGGCACATGATGGAGAAGGTGGATATGATTGTGTGAGCATTGGAGAAGGGTAGAAGAATATGGCCCGTTACTATGATAAAGCACAACCCATATGTATTGTATTAAAGTTATGGCATTGGCATTAGTCTAGTTTGGCTAATGGATCCAATATACAAGCAAAAGAGTAGTCTACACATTAGAATAGATACAAAAAAGATAAACATGAGTACATGGTAACAAGACATTTTAGACACCTAATTAATCAATCAATCAATCAAAAATAAATGGCATTTTAAAGACAGATCCAAGCTCTCTGTTAAAACATGTACCACTACTGTTGTTGGAAGAAGAAAAAATGATTTTTTTCTGACCGTGCTACTCCACCAGTCAAAAAGCCGAATATGTCAACTTTTAGCCAAAGGGTTCAGCAGAAATAGACTTGATGCCAATGGACTTTGAGTTTCTGTTCTCAAGGTTTTCATTGGTGGTGTTCACTTGCCAAAATATGATTATGCAACATAAATCTGAAAAAAGGAATATTCGATTTGTGAAATGCGGCACTGGCAAGTTGTCTCTCTATAACACAGTATGTGCGACCTTGTCACAAAACGCCAGTGTTCCTGACAGTCTGTTTCCCAAGAGAAAGTGCTGAGAGTGCTCAGTTTTAAGAGAATATGCCTGAAGAAAAGTCAGGGTCAAAAAACACGCTACGGAGTTTGGATGTGTGCCACGCTGTGCTGTGAAAGGTGAGATATCTTATAGTTTTCAGTGAGTGAGAAGTCTCAAAAGGTTTACAGGTTTTGTTACTAGTAGATTCAATTCAACAAAGAACCATGGGACGCAATTAGCATACCACAGGAATGAACACATTGATTCCCTTACCACAACAGCATACCGTCGTCACATTGACACTTTAAATCAGTGTTATGTGGAAGTGATTGATGTAACGGTAGGCATTTAGTGAATTCTAATGAAAGGCATTCATGCAGTGGTTGGAAAAGAGAAATCTTGATAGGAGACACCCAAAGATATTTAGCCTCATTTGGTTCCCTATTATGGTCATACATCCTGCAGATTTGAGTCACAGCTGCTTTCGTTAACACCCACAGGCAAAACATGACAAAGCATGACTGAGCATGTCAACAAGCTCACAATGACAAGGCTAACATGCTGATGCTAAGCAGTAATGCAATTACCATGTGCAGGATCTTAGTTTAGCATGTTAGCATGCTAGGATTGGCTTATTAGCACAAAACAGAAAGTACATCTGAGGCTGGTGAGTTTGTGAGTAGTGAACAAACTCTCAGTTTCTGTGACAATCAAAACAAGCATGATTGGCTCTCGTCTGGTTGCCGCTCATGCCGCCGTTGTCATGCTTGGCGCCCTACTACACCCTGCTACGCCCTGCTAGGTCTATGAACTGCTACAACTATTATTTCTAGTTATAGTTCCATTATCTTTATTGTTACTATAATTGCCACTGTTCATCATACCAACTGCTATAATTATTATTAATCATATTTTTCTATATCTGTATATCTGTATCAGTGTCTCTGTGTCCTGGGTCTGTCCGAGGTTTCTGCCTGAAATAAAGTTTTTCCTTGTCACTGTTGCACTAAATGCTTGCTCTTGGGGGAATTGTTGGGTTTTTGTAAATTATAGAGTGTGGTCTAGACCTACTCTATCTGTAAAGTGTCTTGAGATAACTCTTGTTATCATTTGACACTATAAATAAAATTTAATTGAATATTGGTCAGATGACATTTCCATAAAGTTGAGTTTTTCTCAACTGTCCCCTGAAATGCAGTGCAAGTAAATCTCCGTCCACAATGAATAAAAGCCTATCTCTGTCCCAGCGTTGTGTCTGCGCTGTTCATACGTGTGAATGGGCCATTACTCTTGTTTTGTAGTGTTTGGCCAAAAATCCATTAATGCAGCTTTTCTTTTTTTAAACTGACTGGATGTGAAAGTGCCTAGCACAGTATGTAGTTCACCTGGTCATGGCACGTGGGTGTTAGCTTGGAGGCAGTGCAAATTATACTGTCAATGACACACCCTTTATGTCACCTCTTCTTCCAGTTGCCAAAATGGTCATAGGCAAAGAAAAAATGGTTATCTACATAAGAGTGACATGACACTGTTATGAACGTGTCATAAACATTATAAACAAGTCATAAACGTTCATGACATAACGCTTCTTTTAGTAAGTGTCATTCAGTTTTTGTCATGACAAGTTATGGTTAGGGTTCATGTGTCATGACTCTCACTGCACCTCAAAACAATTCGTAACACAGAGGGCACTATATTTCTGCACAAAACAAGCCCCTCTTTGTCTTTCAAAGCCTATATAGGTTTTTGTCGTGGAGAAATGGCTGTGGATAAAATTATACATTTCTTATGAACATTGCTTCAAAATGTTTATTATATATAGAGGTTTACTCCTCGACACAGCGGGCCTGGGTTAGACTCCGGCCTGCAGCCCTTTGCTGCATGTCATTCCCCCTCTCTCTCTCTCCTTTCATGTCTTCAGCTGTCCTGTCAATAAAGGCCTATAAATGGCCAAAAAAATGATCTTAAAAAAAAATACAAAAAAGCGTTTGTTGTTGCTGTTGTTGTCCTGGCAGTATTGTTTTCTGTAGAAGCTCCTGAAATGTAACAGTAGACAGTCATCTACGTGTAACAGCTATCAGTGGTCCAGCCTCTGCAAAATTCAGTACACATTATGTACATGAAGGGATGCAGGGCTTTAAATTGACACCAGCCAACCCGCCCAAATGCAATGCAATAGTTCTAGATTGGTCTGTTTTCCGCCAAGAAATTTGTGCAGTTTTTTTTGTGTGTTTGGCTTGGAAATGTAATCTTTATCTGGCCAACACTGCTTGTAGCACAAATCCAACATTTCCCATGAACACTATGTCGTGACGTGTCATACATCTGTTGGCTAGGTGCCTAGTGTCTGCGGTATCAATTACGAGCTACTCTGAAACATAGAAGACGAACGGAACCAAACAAACCAGAAGAGATGAAATTAAAGTAAAGTAAGAAAAAGAAACGTGGCTAGTGGAAAATCTGATTGGCTGGTAACTTTAAAAATCTACTAGCCGTGTTGGCTGGTGATCAAACAAGTTCATTTACAGTTTTTCTTGATTGCTTTGACGCAGCAGTCAACTCAAACTCCACATTTTTCAAAACAGTTAACACACAGGCCGAAACAGTGGCACTCATGGTCAAAATGACACATTTTGTTTTGCAAAAGGCTCTAACCGTGCCAAAACATGTAAAATATGTAACAAAAGCAAATTTTGCCGTCAAACAACACAATTTGCAAACAAGTGTATGAGCTCTTCCAATCAACCATTACACAGTGGACAACAAAATACAGCACTCTGTGCGAATAAGAGCACCATTGCTTGTCATTGTAGCCTATTACTGTACGTAGCTTTCATGCCAGTGCCATTTGTTGTCAAATTTGCCTCCAAGAATTGGATCCAGAATCAGAAATGCTTTGATGCAAATTGTATTGATTCCATTTATTCTTATTTTCAAACTGTGGCTGAAAACTGAAATACTGTAAATATTACACAAAATACATGTAAACCAAAATAAAATCTATTAGAGTATAAGAAATTAAGAAAATAAAATCTATTACAGTAA
Source organism: Perca fluviatilis (assembly GCF_010015445.1). Taxonomy (NCBI): domain Eukaryota; kingdom Metazoa; phylum Chordata; class Actinopteri; order Perciformes; family Percidae; genus Perca; species Perca fluviatilis. The sequence continues at coordinate 33,147,855 of NC_053127.1, forward strand.
AGTATAAACATCTATTACTGTAGAGTATAAGAAATAGCCACTATTGATACTCAGTCTCTTCTGTCTTGACAAGGGGGCCACATGGCCTCATCCAGATCACATTAAGGCCTGCACACTGATTGCTAATTGAAGATTTGTGTGAAGGAGTGTCAAACAGGTGCTTCAGTGATCTCATACTGATGTAGGTAGTTTCTAATAGTCAGGAACAGATGCTTTCTGTTTGGTTACCATAGCTAAAACAATAGAGTTTGGACTGCTTGAATGACATCCGTGTTAACCGTTCTGCAAAAGGGTGAGGGAAATGTGTCAATCCAATGAGCAAGGGTAAACACATTTGCAAGAGGTGTCTTCTGCTCTGCTGAGACAGTGATGATGAAAACAGAGTGGATCCCAGTTTCTTTAAGCAGGTCAAAGCAATCAAGAAAAACTGTAAAGCCCTGGATGCACGTATGAATATATGACATAATAGGGCTGTCAGAATATCCGTCTGAAACCACATATTTTCAAATATCCATTTCTGCACAATATGTCCATGAGAGGGCAAACCAAAACAGGAGACCTAACGACTTGCTATTTGTCATTTACAGTTTTTGCCTATTGCTTACACACTTTTTGCAGAATTTGGCTCATTATGTCAAAACTCTACACACAAGCCAATCAGACATAGCACTTTGAGATTAACAACTCACATCTATGCCAAAATGAAACGAAAATGCAATGAAAACTTAACACTCCTTTCTAAAATTGAAATGCTTGCGCCAAAACCATACACACATGCAGCATTTTAATTACTCTTTCATATCACCAGCAACACACTGATGGGCTTTATATAAAAACACTGCAGTCTTTGGGTTTCTATTTTTATTGTGATTTTCTCAGACTCAATCTTCTGTAAAACTCAAAAGTAGAATTTCTGCAGTAATCAGAGTTTTTACAAAAAACAAACTTTGAAAGAAATAAAGAAAAATAGAATCACAAATCAAATTTAGCAACAAAACACAAGTAAAAAAAACAATTACTGGATAAATTGCTATTGGGGAAAGAAAACATACATACGTGTGTGTGTGTGTGTGTGTGTGTGTGTGTGTGTGTGTGTGTGTGTGTGTGTGTGTGTGTGTGTGTGTGTGTGTGTGTGTGGCTTGGGGGAGGGGGGGTATGGATCCTGCCTTCTGCTCGGATCTGGCCACAAGACTTCGTCAAAATTACAGGCGATGTCCTCGCGGGCTGGGCATCGGGGAAAATATCGCCTTGTGTGCCGAATCCACCCTTGGATTGATCCCACCTCAGGGTCTCCGCATGCCTCTTCCATTGCTTGCAGAAGAGGTATGTGGGGTGTGGGCTGACCTGGGCTGCTCTGGTCTGTCCTGCACAACTGCATGTAGTGCATTTAGAAATGCAATGATCTGTTCTGTATTGTAGGCCTTGGATACTAATTGCAGCACACAAGGAGATATTTCCCCCACGCTACCCAGGGGACATTTACAACGGCCCTTTTTCTAACTACGTTACAGCCCCGACGCCTGGTTTTGGCCAGATTGAAGCCTGCCTCATCCACGTAGATGAACTCATGTGGCAGTTCGGCGGCATCAAAATCCAGAACTCTCTGTAACACAAAATATTGAATAGTGTTACTGAAAACACATACAGTAACTACAATGCCTATATTTTCACACAAGTAGGGGCTGGGTTGGGTCAGTATAGACAAAAACTACAAGCAGGACAGGTGGCAGCATAAACCCTCATTCCCACATCACAATATATAGTATGTAAAGTGACACATACCTGTACATAATCATGGTGCAGATCCTTGACCCTGACACTGTTCCTCTCAAATGGCACCCTGTACAGCTGCTCCATTCTGAAGTTAGGTTTCTGTAGGATGCGACTTGTGTAGAAATGCTGACCCTGTTGATATAGTTGAATACATTTCTATTCGCAGTTATGCGTTATTGCAACTCACAAAGTTGGATTGCATTATTTTCTCGCACCATTTCAATGATGGCAAGCTCTTGTTGTTGAGTAAAGAGCCGTTCCCTTCCACCTTGGAGAGGTCATCCAACCATTCTGTAGAAAATGCCACCACAAGATGTCATTGGTTAGGTTCTTTTTCACATACTGTAGTTTCAAACTGTACACAGTACTGTAACATCACAATGGTATTCCTTTACATATACTTCACAGCACTACCCATTTTTGTATAGTACAGTTAGTACAGTAATACTGTACTATGATAGAGAATCATGTGAAACATACAGTAGGTACAATCTGGAGTAGAAACTTGAAGATATACCTGTTCTCCAGTCGGAAGGACTTATTATCGATGCTACTGTGTAGCGACTGAGGTTAGGGTGGACTCTTTGCCCATCCTCCCTCACGGACAGGCCATGATTTATCATGATTTATCATTATAGCCCTGATGTCATCTGATACACGTCTCCGCACTGGTCCTCGTCTTTGTCCTCTTCCACGTCCTCTTCCATGTCCGATTCATCTCTCTCTTTGTCTTCCTCTTACTCCGACTCTGCTTGCAAAGTTCTCAATATGGCTTACCAGAGGCCTATTTGTAGTGCTAAGGCTCAGACTGATTGGTGTTCTGTTTTCAGAACAAGTGTTTTCAGGTGTGTATGTAAGTGCCTACAATTGCCAGATGAGTTTTGCATTTTGAACAGAGTGTTTTCCCAATGATAACAGGAGATTTAGTTTTTTAACAAAATTTAAGTGTCTAATGTAAGAAAGTGTAGTGTTTCGCAATAAGTGTGTTAAAGAATTGCAAACAAAGTGCAAAGTTGACAATGTGTTTAAGGTATGGTTACACTGTGTTTAAGTTATGCTACAAGAAGTTTAGGTATTGAGGCTTTGGTCTAAGCAGTCGTTTTTAGTGTGTAAGCAATGGGCAACAACTGTATTTCAACATAAACATGTACTTTAAAAGATCTGTATACCTACACATTACAAAATAAACAATTCTAATAATCTCCTATATAATGTAAAACTGAATCAAAACACCGTAGACTTCTTTCCTCCTCTCTCTGGAGCATGCAGGAGACAGGACATGACGTGAATTACACCGTGATCACATATCCTATTTTGTTATGTGGTCATAAACAACAGAATCTCTTGCCGTTCCTTGAATTAGTCTGACGATGTCAGCGTTGCACCTTACTGACAGAAGCTGAATCATCTTCTTGTCTTTTCTCTTTTTTCATTGCTGTGTTTGTGGCGTCTTCTTCTTCACCATTATTTATTTACTTCCGGTAGCACCAGCCACATTATAGAAATGTAATCCACACATTCAAATGTCTAATGTCCCTATGTCATACTGTACTGACGCGTACAATATGTTCTACTTAGGGTTTTACATTGTGATATTGCCATATATAGGACATATGAATACAATACCTAATAATTAAGGTAGTTATTATATAAAATGTACAGAAATATGTACTTTTGTTTAAATGTAAATGAAGCAACATCATTCTTGATTCAACATCTGAGGGTATGGCTGGATACAGATAGTATATATAAACGAAATATGCTTTTTAAGCACTAATATACTTTTAAATTGCTTTTAGAAGATTATAAAAATGCAAATGTTTAGAAATGCCGATTATGATTGATGTGGTTGTTCAGTTTTTCTATTTTAGAAGGCAGACTTAAAGTGAACTTTTGGGGAAATGAGACACAGCATGCTGATTGTGTGCCTTTGGGATAAGTGTATTGTGTATATTTGTGTGTGTGCATCTGTTAATGTGTGCATGCGTTTGTGTGTGTGTGTGTGTGTGTGTGTTGTGTGTGCACACACACAAGTTGTTGTTGGGTGAGGCTGGGGCTGAACATTCAAGGAGACTAGTGGTGTATTACTCAAGGGACTTTGAACCAATTTCACCTTATGTAATATGACTCTGGGGAAATCAGCGCTGTCACACAGTGTTTATGGAAAAGATATCATGGCCGATACATTTGCAAAAGAGAAAAAAGATGCAGAGACAGCATACATGCCAGTCGTTGGCATCGGCAAATGTGTCTAGGGAGTTATGTTGAATTTAAAATAAAAAAAGTGTACACGGGGTGACCTCTAGCTCACCCAGTAGAATGTGTGCCCCATGTAGGCTGAGGCCTTGGTAGCGGTCCGGGGTTCGAATCCGGCCCGTGGACCCCGTCCTCGTCCCTCCTCGCTCTCTTCTTTCCTGTCTTCAAGCTGTCCTGTCAATTAAAGGCCATAATAATTAACATGGAGCCATTAATCGAATGTTTGTTTCCCCATCAAATACATATCAGATGGGGAAATATTGTATATTGAATTTTGTCCTCTGAAGACCTCTGATGTATGAATAGTTAGAGCAGCCAGTTGGCTGCATGCAAGTTTGTCAGAAGGACACTTTAAATGTCTTTCATCATGACATTTTGAGTGTTCTTTTCCATCCTGTCATTCATAGTGATGAACATCAAGGGGCCTACTTTAACTTACAACAAGCACAATGACCAATGCTAATTGGTAGGTCCTATGGTACGTGTCCACAGGGGCGTTTTTTGACGTCAGGGATCGCCCTGCTTCCCAGCATTGGACGCTTGATGTTCTCACAACTAGCAGTTATCAGTGTCTCTACACTGACCACTGACATGCAAAAAAAAGAGGCTCCACCCTCCTACAACCGCGATGGCTGCACCTGATTGGACAAACACTTCCCTCGTGGGCTGTCTGCTCCCGGATTTCACAACAGACCAACATAGTGGCTCGTTTGGAAACTTTCTCTTATTTCACATAAATAGGTCGCCGAAATGTGTTATTGAAAACATTTGATGAGAGAAACAGGCTATGCAGCTGTTGGATCTGTCTTCATTTTAGATTGACAGCGGTCAGTTTAAAAGATTTTCAGGAGTGTTCGAGAAGCGGCGAGCCCAGCTGGATGCTCCTGATTTGCATAAAGTAGCTTGACGCCCCGTCTCTCGAAACTCGCTGCAATGGTATCAGAATGCATTGCCAGACTGTTTCCATAGACAATGAATGGGAAGCGTGGAGACGACCCTGCCTGTGGCCACGTACACTGTGTGGGCTTCTCTAAATGCCTGCTGTTGTGGTGCAAGTATAGGTGCAGCAGCGCAAAGTGCAAACGGGTTGTTTGAAGTGGAATATAAAGCGGAGGGTGTGCAGACCTGCCAACCTTGAAAAAATGTTGATATAATGTTATTGCAACAGTATATTTTCAATAATTTCTTTCACTAGTCAGGCAGTTGTACAACATTCTTAGCAACATTAGATATTAAGCTTGGTGCAGTACTATGCTTAAACATGATATAGTCTCATGCTATGGCTGGGAGAAGCACATCATAAAATGAATCATGAAAAAAACACTGCAATTACTTTATACATAAAACTGCATTGTCAGTTTATACTACACTACACACAGGTTGAACATAACAGTTATACATAAGACAATTTCCATAGACATACAAAAGCACATCAAAACATCCATGATCATTACATATCACATGATAGCCTCTGGATTCAGAGCTCAGCACACTGATTCTGTTTATTAACAGAATACACATATGTTTAAAATACTTCTTTAGCCTGTTGCATTCAAATAGAGGGACTCTAAACTGCCTGTTGGAGGGCAGAAGTTTGTATTCTACATGCAAGGAGTCAGTAGAGATACTGTTAGCTGTGGGGTGGTCATCTGTGGGGCGGCTGTGGCTAAGTGGTAGAAAGGTCGCCTGCAAATCGGAAGGTTGGTGGTTCGATCTCTGACCCTGCAGTTCCATACCGAAGTGTCCTTGGGCAAGACACTGAACCCTGAGTTGCCCCTGATGCTGCGCCATCGGAATCTAAATGTGTGTGAATGTTTACGAGCAGGTGGCACCTTGTATGGCATCCTCGGCCACAGTGTGTGAATGGTGAGTGGTTCCTGTACTATCTTAAAGCGCTTTGAGTAATCGTTAAGACTAGAAAAGCGCTATATAAAAACAGTCCATTTACATCTTATTGTTTGTTGCTTGGATAGAGTGTGTTTTTTAATAGGTTGGCCAATAATCTTCATACAAATTTTGATTTGGATTACATGCTTTTTATTATATGCAAAGTTTCACAAGCTGCTGAGCCAGGCCATACTGCAGTAAAGTATGACACCTTAAATTAGTGATTTAAAAATAGTTTTCAAGGAACTTCATAAAATAGCTAATTAAATGAAATGTTTATTCAAATTATTGTCATTTCTTCATTCAGACCTGCAGAAATCCCACTGTGGCTCTCAGTGGAGGGGGGTGTGCACACATGCACGCCCATCACAGGTGGAATGTAATACATTTACTCAAGTACTGTATTTAAGTACAAATGTTGTGTATTTTCTTTTCATGCCACTTTCTACTTCTACTCCGCTACATTTCAGAGAGAAATATTGTACTTTTTACTCCACTACATTCATCTGTTCCAGCTTTAGTTACTAGTTACTTTAGTTACAAAACTACATTCATCTGTTACAGCTTTAGTTACTAGTTACTTTAGTTACTCCACTACATTCATCTGTTACAGCTTTAGTTACTAGTTACTTTACACATTAAGATTTCTGCACACAGAACACATGTAGTTTATAAAATTTGATGTTTGATTCTAAAGTAAACTAGCCGACAATATAACGACTACAAGTCCAGCTGAGATGATGAGACCATTAAACACACAACTGGTTGGAGATCCTTTACTCTTTCTACAAACATCTATTCTTTATTTCAGGATACTAAATATACAAGAAAATATTGATTTATACAGAAAGAAAATAGTGGAACCAAAAATTACACAACATTTCTGAGATGAGAACTTCTGGAGAGCTCATGTCTGTTTCAGGTGAGTCGAGCTCCCGTAGCTCCCCTGGATCTCAAGCCCCGCAGCCCTGTCAGTCATTTCAAAGGACCCACTCCACTTCAGCAAAAAAACGCAGGGTCATCCGGCAAAACATTTAATCAGGCTTAACTTTTGCTTGAGGCTCAGAGCTCAACACACTGCAAATAAAGAAAAGGTTTCCCCTGTGTTTGAAACAGCGACCGTAGTGGAGCGTCACAGTTTGACGCACAGGGCTACCCAGTGCGTTGACAAGTGATGCCAAGGGGTCCTGGCAACGTGTCAGAATGTGACAAGTTGGGACGAGAAGGTTGGTTGCAGTAGAAAACTCTGAAATACAATGCTGAAATAACTGTGAGGACTTTTTGTTTTCAGAGAAAGGGCCTAGAGTAGGGCTGTCAAAATGAACGCGATGATAAGTTAACGCAAATGCCTTTTAAAGACACAAATTTGTCTGACGCGTGACAAATGCACGCTTGTTCTGTGATTTGGGCCTCGGGCAACAAAGCTCCTTGAGCAGAAATGGATAAAGAAAAGGGTCTTTTTTGAAAAAGATTCTTTTTTCCCTTTATTTGTAGTGACAGTGGACAGACAGGAAAGGTGGGAGAGAGATGGGGGATGACACACAGCAAAGGGGCGCAGGTGGGATTCGAACCCAGGCCGCTGCAAAGGACTCCTACATGGGACACATGCTATTACTGGGTGAGCCAGAGGTCGCCCCGAGAAGATGGTCTTTTAAATGGCAAGTTGACTCTCAAAGCCCTTCCAGGTGGTTCTCTCCACAAGACTAAAGACTTTAAAGTACATTTAGAACAGATAAAATGTGCAATTAATTTGTGAGTTAACTATGGACAATCACGCAATTAATCATGATTACATATTTGAATCCATTGACAACCCTAGTCTAAAGTAAAATTCAATAAATCTTTTGGCTATACCTGTGGCTATTTCCCTAACGCTGATGATTTTTTTTTGCACACCTTTTTCTTTATCACCACATCATATTGCAGCGCTCCTACGATAAATGTCTTTATCCTAAAACAAATCCAGCAAACAATCTGGGCTTTAATAAATGTGGCTACAATAGCTTAAACATTGATTTAGGGAAGTTGAGATGTTATCTTCAATCATTCATCACTGCCGCTTTTATCATTTTGTAAAATTGAACCTCAAAATGAATATTTAATTTCTCTGATGTCCATCACATGCTTGGGTAAGGCTGATGATTTATCTCTAAATGTTGTTACTCTTCGAGCAAATGACACAGTACTATGAATAACTTAACATCTCTAATCAGCTATACCTTTCCCCCAGCAGTTTTTCTTTTATGACAGTGTCACTGTGGCCACGTGAGGCTGGGATTGACTGATGCTCCAGAAGCAGACGGAGACAATGAGCTGCCGTAAGAGAAGAGACGTAGCACCTGGGACTTGTTAACCCTCTCCTAGATTTACTCTTTTTTTTCAGCTGAGAAGACAAAGAGGTGTGAGGATGCTGACGTATTTTTAGTTGGTCAACTAGCGGTGGGATTTCTTCATTATCATATGTATCCTGTTGCAGCTGAACCTTATAAAGTGAAGTACTTACTACCAGTTTGGATGGCTATAGGTGTGCTTGACCACATTATCATTGTGATTTGCCTAAGTATGTTACATACTTTGATGTATGGAAGGATTTTCCAGGTGTGCGTGGTTTTTAGGAACATTAATTCTTTTCTTCCTTTTTTAATTCACAACACACACATAGCCTCATTTACAACTGCACTAACTCAGGATTTACTACACTGAATTGTTTCTCTACACCAGTGTAACTCTTATTCAAATAACAGTGCATCAAATACGAATGACCATGTAACATTACTATTCACACTCATATACAGTCTTGCACAGTGGTTCTCAACCTTTCTTGGCCCCCCAATCCATTATCCAGGTCCCTTACCCCCCCCCCCAAAAAAATAATGCCTAACAACCAGAGGTTGAAAGTAACAAAATGCATTTACTCACATTACTGTATTGAGTTTTGTTGTGTATTTTGTATTTTTCAAGTAGTTTTTATAATCGGTATTTTAAAATGTACTTGATTACGTTTTGAGTGAAGGATTGTATTTCAAACAATCAATATTATTACAAATTACTGAGTTAAAAAAAAAAAGAATCGTGGCCAGAACCACTACACCAGACCTGGGCATTCTTTCTTTTTTGTGCAAACGTATGCAGCTACTTCTTCTCTAGTTGCAAGTCGCAATTAAAAAGAAGTAGAAGAAGAACTGCAATGTGTCGGACCCAAGGGAGTAAGCTTCGCTTCAGAACTCGAACCTCCTATGGCGCCATTTTGTTGCTACCTGGCCATCACCTCCCGTTAGCATTCCACTGACTAGCATTCATTTTGGCGCTACTTGACAGCGAATAACTTTACATCTGAAGCATTTAAAGACTCTATTTGTCCATTGTTTAGTTCTAAAGAAACACAACAACGTATAAAAGGCTCCATTACCTTGTACCTCACGTTATGGCTCCGTAGCAGACGTTTTTGTAAAAATAGGCTAACGATTGTGTCACATAGTAGAGGAATTACCGTATAGTACGGGATAAGCTTGCAGGCAGTTTCAACTTACATGAGCTGTTTAGGATTAATTACTAATGTTAACTAGCATTTTAGTGATCAATAATTAGCCTGTGCCCATGTTATCTCCTTACATATACCTATGCTCTCCGTCTCTGTAAGATTGGGAATGATTGAGATTTCTCTTGGCACAGCTACCAGAAGACTTACAACTTTCAGACACGTTGCTCACGTCACATTTACGTTGTCTCTCCCAGTTGGAGGCTGCGCAGTAAAGCTGGCCATCACCGGAAAAGTGCTTCTAATATTCTTCACTGGTCTCCATCCAGAGCAACAGGGTCTATTGGTCCAATTATATACTGTCTATGGTCGGACCCATAGACAGTAAAATTAAGGTCGGACCCATGTGTCCGTCCGCGAGACGCGAACTGAGCGGGAGACGTTAGCATGGATGTGAATGAGCTGTTATCCCTCAAAAATGTCAGCTCTTAGGAAAGAAAGAGGTTGATAGAGAGTGCCGATTTTTAACCAAACATGGACTTCTAAGTATTTATTTACTGAATTTAAAGGTGAAGTTGTGTGCTTAGTTTGCGAAGAACAGATCACTGTGTTAAAGGATTATAATTTGAATCGCCACTAAAATACTAAACACGCAGAGAAATACAACAACTTGACTGATGCAGACCGGGCATGGACAGCTGAAGCTTTGCTAGTTAAGCTGCAAACGCAACAAGGCTTTTTTTACCCAGCGTCAAGACCAGCTTTGTGATACAAAATTGGCAAAAACAGTAAGCCATTTTCTGAAGGGGAGTTTATTAAAGAGTGTTTGGTGGAGTCTGCTTCGCAAATATGCCCAGAGAAAAAAAGAGACGTTTGAGAACATGCTGCCTGACATAAAATTAATATTGAGCAGAATTAAGTTTAGCCTATTCGTCCGGCCCTGCACAACAGTCCCCGTTTCCCCATTCCGTAGGACAATGGATGTAGGAGACTGGCAAAATTAATTCACATACATCTAATTAGCTCATACGGTCTACTGAGGTATGTAGAAGCTAGCTGCTAGTCTGGGCTGTGAACATTAGGGTCTTACCATAGACTGTTAATATTAATAATTATAATTAACAGTCTATGGGTCTAACCCATTTATGGAGTCAAAACACGTGATTTGTCCTTGATTTGCAATATAACTGCTGTTTATGTTTGTGAAGAAAAGGATGGCCCTCAGAACTAAGTACTATGGTACTTAGAGTTCTCAGAACTAAGAACTGTTAGTTAGAAATAGTTGGTTGAAAACGTTTTATGGGATGGTCTGAACTAAAATTGCACATTATACCGTTCTAAGGGTCTTACATGTCATGTGTGACATGTTGTTATTACATGTGTATACATTTAAAGATGGTTATACCTTTGTATAGATGACCCCTTGTCCTTTTTTATGTAACTAAGTAACTTTTACTTAAAGTACATTTTAAATTAACTACTTATTACTTTTACTTGAGTATTTTTTCAGATAGGTATGTTTACTTGTACTTGAGTAATATATCATCAAAGTATTGGTACTTTTACTTGAGTACAATACTTTAGTACTTTTTCCACCTCTGCTAACAACCACTAGAAGACTCTGAACAGACTTTGAAAAGACTAAAGTCTGACACCACCTTACATCTAAAGAGAACCATCTCACGTCTAATGTTAAAGACTGTCATAATATGTAAAAACTTTGAAGATTTTGGAGGATCACACACTGCAAGACTACAACTAGATTTGATTTGAAACATTTAACCAAACTAGCTAGCTACCGCCAAAATTAGCTGGTAACTTAAAGGAAAGTCTGCAGATGTTCTGTTCTGCTGTACATGCAGATGAATGTCTCCAGTACCCAGAGGTCTGCATTTATCCGCCGGTAAAACTCCCATTAGATGACTCGCTTCAGAAGGGTTGAACTTCTGCAACTTTCCCTCTTTAGCGTTTAGCTTAGCCATAGCAACCATAAACAACACTAGCTCTAGCCCATAGACAGTATATATAGAATGGACCAACAGATCCCGTGTCTGTGGACAGAGACCAGTGAAGGATATTAGAAGCACTTTTCCGGTGAGCGCTGAGCGTTACTGAGCAGCCTCCAACTGAGAGAGACAGCGTAAATGTGACGTGAGCAACCTGTCTGAAAGTTGTAAGTCTTCTGGTAGCTGTGCCGAGAGAAATCTCAATCATTCCCAATCTTACAGAGACGGAGAGCATAGGTATATGTAAGGAGATAACATAGGCACAGGCTAATTATTACTAACTAAAATGCTAATTAACATTAGTAATTAAACTTAAACAGCTAATGGGAGTCCAAACTGCCTGCGAGCTTCTCCTGTACTATACGGTAATTCCTCTACTGTGCGACAGTAAGTCGCTTGGTTATGACACAATCGTTAGCCTATTTTTATAAAAGCGTCTGCTACGGAGCCATAACGTGAGCTACAAGGTAATGGAGCCTTTTATACATTGTCGTGTTTCTTCAGAACTAAACAATGGACAAATAGAGTCTTTAAACGCTTCAGATGTAAAGTTATTCGCATATTATTCACATCTGTATTAGTACACTCTAACACCTTAGCAACTACTATGCTCACCTGTAATCACAGAACACACAAATATCAGCCTCATTCACGGCTGCACTAACTCAGGATTTACTACAGTGTTTACTGAATTGTGCAGGACCCCTCATAGCTGCCCACAGTGCCTGTGCCTTTGTACTCACCCATACCTCATGCATTCTGTCCCAGTGTTATTGAATAAATATATATTGTGATAGTTAATGAAGGAGTAGAACAACACATAAACATAATAAAACAAAATAACAAAAGAGAAAGGAGGGGTGGGTCCCTTTATATAGACAATATTACTATAAGTACCACATGTACAACAAAATACACTACATTGCTTTCTGCTGTGTGTAATTATGAGTAAGCCTACTGGAGGTAAATGCCTTGGAATGAGTGAAAAGAAGGTATGTTTTAATAATTGACTTTGCAGGATCACATTACAGTTTTGGGAGACACTTGTCTGTCTTTGAAGATATAATTTCCCTCGACAGAATCAGTGTGATAGCAGACTAGACCAATTCATTGTTGAGGAAGAGTTTAATGCCATGTATTCCAATGGTCTTGATGGAGTGATGTTTGGACACACTGTAAATAAGTGAGTAATGAAGAGTACGCTCTGCTCCAAGCATCTGCGTGTTGGTGGGGAGGCAGACGAGCGGGCAGGTGGCCACCGATGCTCAGGGACCCAGGTGCCCTGGAGCCAAGATCCCAGAGTCACCCTGCAGATTACAGCCGCTAATTAGTCAGCGGGCCAGAGTGCAAGCAAACTCTTGTGCCAAGCTCTGGTGCATGTACACACAGACACACACACACACACACACACACACATACACACACACACAAACTAAGCCAGACAATGAAATGAGAGTAAGCGTATGCATACCTTGCAACACATGAATATTACTCAATCACCACGGCGGCCAGACTGAAAATTCCACATAATCATGCTGCCAGGTGAATATATAATGTCCAAAACATCAGTATTCTGCTGATGTCACACATTTAATTGCTAATTTTGTTACTCATGCATATCTATTGCAGTATTTATATTATTAGTTTATCATAGGCTTAAATAATGTATTTCACAGATTGTATACATTTTATTTTAATTAGGTTTTGGCTAAAGTGAATCTATTATGCTTTTCCGTATTTTCTGTCATATCTATAATGTTACAATGTCAAAATTTCATGTTAAGCGTGTCCAGAGCAAATAGCACTGCAAATAGTGAGGTCAACGTATTTCAGAGAAATCCCTGTGAGCAAAAACCTCAGATTTCTCAATGTTCTGAAGGCTCCGCTTTCAAAGTTTTTTTTACTCTTGGCTCGGTGTCACGTAACACTGAGACTGGTTTCTATGATTGGTCCAGACAGGCTATTTTTTAGGCTACTGCTGTGTTTCCATAGACTAGCTACATGCTAAGTCAGGGAAAGCTGTAATCTTGGCTGCCATTGTTGTTAATTTAATAAGTTAATTTGAAGAGTTGTGAGTGTGTGCCTCAGTCAACAAGCTATGAAAATGTCTTGCTAGTTGGTCTGAGGAAACGAAAACATCTAGTGACAACATAAAGGGCCCTTGTGCCATGTATCAATAATACTACCACTTTTTGATCTGACACCGCTATGGGTGGGTTTAGCCCTCAAAAACAACTTAGGAAAAGATCATGGTGATGCCCAAAAGAAAACAATGCGGACTGTTGGTTGGAAGTAACAGTGGAGTTAACATTTAGTTAAGCCATCCAGCCACCTTGACTGCCTCCCTCTGCAGACCTTTTGGCTATTGTCGACCGGTGTGGCAGTTCGCTGAGGCATCGCGTCGCTCGCTGTGGCCGAGCCAACCCCTTTTTATTGCCTTCCCCTCAGCAAACCCCCGGCCCTACTAGTGCCCTCTTTTGCCGTACGGACGAACGCCAGTTGCCCGTCAGCGGGGCAGATGTTTTGACCTATACTAAAAAGGAGTTGCTTTTGACGCTTCCCTGATTAATTTTAGTTTATAGAGACACACACGCCCTCCGTCTAAGGAGAAGCCCTCGCCCAGATCAGGGAACCCGAAGGCGAGACAAGAGGTCAGATACACACTACACCAGACGTCCCCAAAAACACCGGCTCTTATCCCCCTGTATATGACAAGCACTGCCCGAGGGGATCTTTAAAACCAATGATTTTTCTTTAGTACTTACAGTCTGTTAGCCATCCTCCCAGGGTCACGGAGGTCCCTTCCTTCTCAAGGACGCCCGCCTTGCCCTTCTTGGTCGCCCGACTGAGAGAGGGGGATGCTCAGAGGCTCTGACCAGGCCGCGCGGATAGGGAAATGCACTCCCACTAGGAGATAACAGGAGGTCTGCGTGTCCAAGTCGATCCCCGCCGGGAGGCAACTCTCCACGGGCGGTTAAAGAGGAGTCGCTAACCCCCATAAGGGGGGAAACCCCACCCGCTTGACAGCGGGCGGTACGATCCCAGAGAAAATAAAGAACTGGCAAAGATTGGCTCCCCTAGTCTAAAATCAGACTCAGGTGATTTTTATTATTTTGTGACAAAAGCAGAAATTAAAAGCAAGTGGTCCTTTACAAAATAAAACTAAAAATACAAATAAAGATAAAGCCTCCGCTCTAACAGAGGTATTTAAAGCTGCTTCTCTTTCCCTCCTGGCCCTGTCTCTCCCACACTCATAAACGAGCAGGTAATCTCCTTCTTCGATGTCGAAGAGGGTAAATAAATCTTCCCCACAACGCAACGAAGAGAGCGTCTGGGTAAAAACTAAGAGAGAAGAACACTTTTTGGCCTCTGTATAACAGAGGTATTCGAAGCCGCTTCTCAGAGATAGTCTTTTTTTCTTTTTTTCCCTCCCTTACACTCAGCGAGCGCAAGGGAACCCCTCTCCGGCTGGGAGAGTGATAATGAATCTTCCCCAAAACACAGAAAGTGCAAGGGTAGATGGAGAAGGTTTCATGGTATCCTGATGCCACGTAAAGCACTCGGTAAAAGAGCCTGAAGGAAGCCCAAAAGGGACCCAAAAGGGACCCAAAAGAGGGGCTCACCCGAAAGGGGCCACTACTCGGCAAAAACACTCATATTTATACACAAAAAAACATTTTACTCCTCCCAAAATTATCAAAAGGGACGTACTATATGTACTTCCCTATCCTTGTAAGGTAATGTAGGAAACACTTCACAAATTACGTTACAGTAATGAACTTCATGAACTCTAAAGCTCGTGTGCTGTGTATGGCCACACACGTGCCTTCAAGACGCACACACACACAGCTGCATGCACCGGTCAAGGCCGCAGCTCCTGCCTGTGCTCTTATCTGTCTAGGTGCTTTCCTACACTTTACAGTTTCTCAAAGAAAACTCTTTCTGTCATAAAATGCAAAAACAGATCAGTATATAAGCAAAAGACAGATTTAATATATAAGCAAGATATATGTTATTTTTTGGGGTTTTCAACACACACACTAAGCAATGATATAGTTTGATTTTCAAAACACATCTATCTAAGTGATTATATGGTTATCTTGTTAATACTGACAACGCTATATATGATGTAAAGCAAGAAATGACATGGATTCTGCTATTTCTTTGTTTTTGAGTTTTCATCTGGCCTCGCGGACAACACTATAGAACATTGTAACACTATGGGTCCTATCTTGCACCCTATCTTGCGCAGCACAAACCCGACGCACGTCTCTTTGCTAGTTTTTGACCAACGCAGTTGTCAATTTCCCATCCAGCACCCACGTCGTTTAAATAGCAAATGCACCTGCGCCCATCTGTGGCCCATGGGTGTACTGGTCTTACAGGGAGGTGTGTTCAGGTGCTTTCTGGGCATATTGCTATCTTGAGGCAGCGGGAAGTGATCGCGCCATTGGCCATCAAAGACCTGGTCTAAAGTCAATAACGCAGCATTTCATTCTTATTTTAACAGCCCATTAGTAAAATGCTCCTAGGCTCGAGCACAGCGCGCACACACTATGCTTGTTACACACAGGGATGCGCAGCAGCACACACACATGCAGAAGATAAAAAATAAAAGATATTACGCAGCAAATCCGCCATGATAATAGCAATGCGCATAGGCGCTTCACGCCGTGCACTTATATTGTTAAAATAGGGCCCTATTTCTTCCTTGGCTTCCGACGGACAATACTAGAGGGCTTTGTCATCCAAACCAATGTGAAGGCAATGCCAATAAAGGTAGAGTTGACAGCGTGATGGTGTACTGTCTGGAATGGGATTGAGACTGGGTTTGAATGTTTCAGTACCATGGACAGAGAAACAATAACAAAGTGGACACACAAAATTATCCTTTAACGACTACTCAAAGCGTTTTTACACAGTACAGGCACCATTCACCAATCTCACACACTGCTCATCAGATAAACATTTACACACAGACTTCCAACTTTCAGATAAATGTAGACCACTTCTATGTGGAATCTACTGTTGACATGCATCTACCCCTGAACATCCCGTCCCCACCCCCACTAAAATAAAGTGAGCGGAATACTAAAGCCTTGGATATACTCGCGGGTGACTGAAGAATCCTGCTTTGGAAATTTGGCAAAGTACAAAGATGAACTGTGCTTTCCCAGTGTCCAGGTTATGCATGAGGAGGTAATGGTGGACTATGTCAAATACAGCAGACAGGTCAAAAAAACGCGGGGAGAGGACAGGGGGGCAGCCGGAGCACAGTGGAGAGCTTCTGAAACAGCGTTTTGACTGTTTATTTTTCTGGTGCTTTTTTATCAACCGGTCAATCCTTTCTGTGTCCAGGCCGGGTGAGGTTTCCCGTATTGAGTCAAATTAAGCCGCAGGCTCCACTCCCGATCGTCAGCAGACTGCAATGTAATGAATTCACTGAACATAGACAGTGGGAAATAACAGCTATACTATGACTTTCACATTACTAATCATTGATAGGTGATACAATTCAGGCAGTTTTTACGTGTGTAGAAGTACAGTAGTTTTACAATTGCGTCAACAAGAAGAGTGGTTCAAATTGCTCTGCAGAAGGGAGAGAAGGAATCTCATACGCTAAATCTCTTACAGTTTTTTTCAATTGTTTACACACAATTTTGAAAACCGGGTTCTTTTTGTCAAAATATAATCACAATTATCCAAACACCACAATCAATTTGCAAAATTCCTAGATTGTTAGCAAAATGAAACACTTCAGTCAAAAAATACACACTTCAGTCAAAACATATACACATATTTGTAAAAATGCTATTAGTTTTCATTTTAACCAACACAGTTGTCAATAATCATACACTATTGCAGCCAGTTTCACACTGCTGTGATAAATAAAAAACACATTTGTAAAAAAAAAAAAATGTAGGCAATTAGATTTTTGGCCAGACATTCTTATGTAAGAGATAATTTAGGTGACAAAAAATAGTGAGAAACTCACAACATCATTCATGATTTGTTTTGAGATCTAAGGAAAATGTACACAAATACTGTAGGCCAACTATAACCTTACCAAGCACTGCACAACACTTGATGCTGCAGACTGAATATTTCAAGTATTTATTTCAATACTTACAGTATTTCTACCATAATCAGTTTCAGTCATCAACCAACAATGATATCAATTACTGTAAACAAATAAAATCTGTAGACAAATCAAAATTACTGCATGAATTACAGTACATACACTTTGACTCTGAAGAAAAGTAAAGTAAAAGTAAACAGAAATGAAAGAAAGCTACAGTAAAAGCAACAAGAATACTGTAACTATTCGTCTCTCCGTCTGGCACATACTCATTGCGCAGATGTTTCACTCTCTCTGAATTTCTGTCAAATGGTACCCGATACAGTTGCTTCATGTATATTTGATTTTTCTTTAGGATTCGACCTTATGTTGACAGAGAGACTCGTTGGATGTTATTGAAAATATTGTCATCATTGATGATATTGGCTTGGATTTCTCGTAGCCTGATACAATTATTGGCCAAAACCATGTTCACAATTGCGGCCTCTTGTGCACGAGTAAACATAGGGCCCCTTCCACCTTGGTGTCCTCGACCCTCAATCCTATGTAAAAAAAAAATAAGAAAAAAAAATTAATAAATTTATAAATATATGACAGCCTACAGTCAAATGTCACAGTAAACAATATTGATTATACAAGCTTCAGTTTCAATTTATACTGTGTGGTTAGCTTACCTGTTTTCTCGATGAAATGTCTGAATTACTGACGCAACAGTATTTCTGCTGAGGTTTGGTTGAACTCTTTGTCCAGCTTCCATCAGTGTCAGTCCATGGTTGATAACATGGTCAATAAGTGTTGCACGGATTTCTCGAGTCAAATTTGGTCCTCGTCTTCTTTGTTCAGGTTCTTCTCTTCCTCTCCCTAGGCGTCTTCCTCTACCTCTTTCTCCTCTTCCTCCTTCTCCTCTTCCTCTACCTAGGCCTCTTCCTCTACCGCTTTCTCCTCTTCCTCCTTCTCCTCTTCCTCTACCTAGGCCTCTTCCTCTACCTCTTTCTCCTCTTCCTCCTTCTCCTCTTCCTCTACCTAGGCCTCTTCCTCTACCTCTTTCTCCTCTTCCTCCTTCTCCTCTTCCTCTACCTAGGCCTCTTCCTCTACCTCTTTCTCCTCTTCCTCCTTCTCCTCTTCCTCTACCTAGGCCTCTTCCTCTACCTCTTTCTCCTCTTCCTCCTTCTCCTCTTCCTCTACCTAGGCCTCTTCCTCTACCTCCTTCTCCTCTTCCTCTACCTCCTTCTCCTCTTCCTCTACCGCCTTCATCTCCTCTTTGAGCTCCCCCTCTCATTCTCACTCTTCTTCTTCTTCTAACTCCTTCCATTTTTGTTGAAGACAGGTGAACTCACCTGCTGCCTTTTATAGCACACCTGAGTGCTGCGTTTTCAAATTAGCACATGTGTGCTTCCACACCTGGTAGATGTGTTTATCCAATTCGTTCATTAGTGTGGTAATTGGCAATCCGGTGCTTTGTAATGACAAGGAAGTAACCTCACAATCCTTATCTGTGTCTAAGGTGTGAAAATGTGTGTAGAGTTTTACAAATCACTGTGTGTAATGTTTTGCAAAAAGGGTGAAGCAGACATTGTGTGTAATGTTGTGCAAATCTGTGGAGTTGTTTTGGTCATTGGAGTAGAATTTTGCAAATTGTGTGAAAATGTTTATTTTAGTGTGTAAACAATCGTAAAAATCTGTAATACAGTGACTGTATAGAGACAGACGTGGGAATAACTCCGCAAGGAGTAACTTAGTTAATGGTGCCCTTTAATGGCTGGCATTTGATAAGCTTTATGTTTACTTCGACACAAGGGACACATTGAGCCCTGCAGCTTTCACAATACACTACGTTTGACAGACGGTTATTGTTTTAAACAGTTCACAATGCAGCAATGTGAGCCACAGCAATTTATTTTCAATGCATAAATGTTTGAGCAGAAATGATTGCCTCATAGTAGATACCGTTAATGTGTAAGGAATGGAAGCCATCCCTTGTGGAGTCAGTAGCAGCTCTGTCACTAAAATATTCAATCTGCATCATTGCGGACTTGAGGCATTACATTTATTAAATTTAGCCGGCCCTCACTAACAGAAGAAACCCTTCTCAGTAATTGAAAATGGCTTCTTCGTCAGAATATTAATCCACGAAGAAAAAATGCAGCAAACCAACCCAAAGAGGAGACGGAGAGAACAGGAGCAGGCTGGAGTTGGGCGTGTACTTTCATTTATATTCTTTTACAGTTCAGCAGGTTTGGGTAAAGTGCCTTTTAACTCCCCAAGAAGGAATAGGATGTCAATTGTGGGAGGAATTTGCAGGTGACAGCCCTTGACCACCAGTTCATCCACTGGTGGTACTAATGCCTCAAAGTGATTGTGGAGCAGCAGTTTCTGCACTTCTGCTATTTTATCATTAGAATTCTGGCAAGGGGAAGACAGGAAATAACAGCCTGAAGCAAGCGAGGAATACTGGAGCACAAGAGGCTTGGGGACATGTGTGATGAGCATTATCACCATGCAAAGTGGTCAAATATTGTATATAAATCAAGCTGGGAAAATTAAATACTTGAAAATGTCTGTATGTTCTCATCTGATTACAGGCCTGTTTAATAATCAGACTATGTGCTACACAATATTTATTACATCTCTCTTTGCTTTCATGAGTATTGGGTGATCTTTTCATCTTTTTCATTATTCCATTAGTGCCAATAGCCAAAGCTTAGGTTCACTGTCACAGTGTTGTTATTAAATCACACCTATGTGATTTTCTTCTTACCTTTTCCATTTTTTTTTATTCCATATTCCATTTTCTAAATGTCACCAGACAGACTGAAAGGGACAAAGTTGAAAACAAGAAAATGGGGAGCATTATGATTATAATATGAAAAAACCCAGTTATAATGGAAGTATAATGTAGGTGATAACCAAAACCATCCAAGTAATTAAAGAAAGCTGTGGAGGACAGCTTGTGTCTGTACATGACAAGAATGACTGAAAGATTTTTGCTGATATTTACTCTTCAGTGTTTCCCTCTAACTGTACAGGCCAATATAATGTAATTATTATAATTATATAATAATATATAATAATGTTTTCCTGTATATTCATTCAGTGTTGCACTGCCGTGAGTCCATGGGCAAGGCAACAGTCGAGTGTGTTATCTAATCAGAATCAGAATCAGAAATTCTAAAGGGGAACTATTATATAGCAGGTTCTTACTTATCTTTTGTGATTCTACTAGAACATGTTTGAATGCTTTAATGTTCAATAAAACACTTTTTCTCATACTGCCCATGGCTTCTAAACCAAATACTACATAACCGGAAATGTTTGAGGAGTAATTTGACCCAGAATTGGGGAGAAATTAACAATATTGGCAGCCAAGATGACACCTTTTACTGGCGTTAGCATGTAGCTACGTACATGCAACAACACTGCAGTAGCATAAAAAATAAAAAAAACACTCCAGTCCTACCTACCTGGAGCAGATGACCAATCATAGAAGGCGGGAGAAGGCTGGCTTGGAGTTGCATAAGAAGATTAGAGATTAGAAAAAAACTGTTGAAACTGTAGCATTCAGAACAGTTGGAAATCTGAATGTTTTAGCTCACGGGATTTCTATAAAATATGTTTAACTCATTATTTTGGCCATGTTTAACATGAAAATCCAGCATTATAACATTGTCGATATGACAGAAAATACGGAAAAAGCATAATATATCCACTTTAAAGTGCTAAAGTCAGTTGACCAGGTGAAGCGGAGATAACGTTGTCGGTAACCTAGGGGTTAATGAACGTCATGCTAACATGCTGACACGTGTTGTTTTTTTAGCTGAGCTGGACCAGAGAATATTCCGTTAAAATAGATCAGTGATGCCGTTTTGCCCCCAATGTTCTCCGTGAAGTTTGTAGGAAGTGATGTAATGAAATGTCTGTTCACAATCCTGAAATGTTTTGGCGTAGGACAAAATGGAGTGGTTGTTTAAATGTAATGTATATAAGTTGGCGACCTTTGTCTCTAAAGCATGGGAAAAATGACAAGGTTTATTTCAATAATATATGTAATGTATGTTGCTATTCTGGTATCTGGTCCCTTGCTGTAAATAATGGTGTCTTTTAAGCCTATAGGCTGGGCATATTTTCTTTTATTTTGAGGCCCGTTGAGGCCAGGGAAAAGAGAATGTGTAAAGCCAATTCTGCAAAAATGTTTTTAAGGCAATAGTAGCAGTAGTACCTTATGTGTATTCTGCATAATTTCAAATTGTATTTTGATTGGTCGGTTTGTAGACGTGGGTCATAACAGCAGTCTTTGCTCACCACAGCTGGTGGGCCATCAGTATAAAAGATGGACCCCACAAGGTTCTGGGATTATTAGACAAGCAATCACTTTATTTTTCTTCATGAAGACGTGGCATTGCATTTCGTGTCTGTCTACAGCTTTCAATCCAGTGCTTTTGATCATTTTGACAGAAGGTTGCACACCTCTTGAGCATCAACCTTTTCAAAGAAATCCCTACATGAACATGATCTCTTGTCGGCCTCTATCTGAAGAATCATAGAGATCTTCCTAGTGCTAACAAATATCTCTTTTCAAACTTCTCCAAGCACATTGGCAGAAGTATAAATGCTCTATTTAAACGGCTCATTTCTTCTATTTTTCAGCGCTCCAATGCCGGCTGCATCCCTGCTGGAGCTCCAAACATTCAGCCCTGGGAAAATGGCTTATAGCAAATGTGTTAATAGTTTTGATAGCAGGTATCAACCGATTTTGTCTGACCCAATTTGATACCCAGACATTGTGTCGGCCTCCTGATGATACAGAAACATCTGTGCTGTCATGTCCTGGATAGGTCTGTTTGGACAAACGGATGTCGATCTGTCAGGGATGTAACTCCTACTGTAGATGATGCACACTGGTTTACAGAAACAGAAAAGCAGCAGGGATGTTTGCATTTATATATATTTATAAGATGTCTCCTTCATGTAACAGCATATATCCTGTTATTTTCCCAACAGTATTGATAACACCTAGCAGACACATGCTTCGAGCAATTCATCCCTGCATAAAACAAGCAGCTAGAATGTATGAAGTGTGAACTGTGTGTGTTAACATTTTAGGCCTGTCCTGAATACCAGTTTTTGGGCTCTGGAAAGTAATGACATTGAGTGAGGTTTGGTTAGATTACAGTTTTTTTCAGTTGCTTAAGCACAATTTTGAAAACACTGTTTTCTTCAAAACACTACACACAATTAGCACAACCACACACCCAATTAGCAGAACACCTCAGACCCTTTGCAAAATGAAACACTCTTGCAAAAACTATACACTAATTTATAAAATATATAAATATATATATATATAATATTTATATTTTGTTACCATATGAAACACACACGTTTCATTTGACTTAATCCTGTCTGAACCAGATACACACTGCTGTTGCTAACCTAAAACACTTTTAGCAATTCTACTTCTCAGTGATTAGAGTACTGTAAATGAAGTACACAGCAAATTTACAATAAGTTCACAACACACTACACTAGACCAATGCTGCAGACTGAGGGAAATATAATTTATTTCTCTCCATATACCCAAATTAGTCAACATGTCAACATAGAGAATCACAACAAAACATGTCCCAGTTTTCATGCTACTACAGTAGTGTGCATAACACTGTTAGCTCAGCAAACAACAGACAAACATAACATACGGTAGCCAGTACAGGTTACAATCACACAAATACACAGAAATACACTGAAAAATACTAGACTTTATCTCTTTGCCTAGCTGGATCTGGCCAGAGAATTTCATCAACATAACAGGTGATATATCCTCATTGGCAAGACAACCGCCTTGAATGTCGAATCCATCCTTGCGCAGCTGGGGCGTCGACTTGGTCACAGGCGTCCTCCATGGCCTGAATGAGGGGTACCTGAGCCTGGGGCCTCAATGAGGGGTACCTGAACCTGGGGCCTCAATGAGAGGTACCTGAACCTGGGGCCTCAATGAGAGGTACCTGAACCTGGGGCCTCAATGAGGGGTACCTGAGCCTGGGGCCGGAGATCGTAAACCCTCACGTGAATATGGGCCCCCTTCCTCCTTGTCGTTCTCGACCCTCAATCCTCAAATGTCCCAGGGAGGGGTATCAAAAGTGCTGATATGGTGCATCCAATGAGCAGCTGATTACTGTAACTGTAGACAGATTTTCTTTTACCTGTTACCTTGTTGAAATGTCCTCATGACAGATGCCGCTGTATATCTGCTAAGATTTGGCTGAACTCTTAGTCCAGCCTCCCTCAGCGTCAGTCCGTGGTTCACAACATGGTCCACTAGTGTTTCGCAACTTTCATTCGATAAATTTGGTCCTCTTCTTCTTTGAGCATATTCTCCAGCTTCAGGTCTCCCTCTCCCTCTCCCTCTTTCTCTACCTCTTCCTCTACCTCCACCTCGGCCTCTACCTCTGGCTAGGCCTCTTCCTCTTCCTCTACCTCCTTCTCCTCCTCTGTGGATTCCCCCTCTCACTCTCAGTCTTCTTCTGACTCCTTCCATTTTGGTTGAGGGCAGGTGAACTTACCTGCTGCATTTTATATAGTGCTTAAACCTGATTGGTGTGTCTACAATTAAGCAATCATGTGTTTGCATACCTGGTGGCTGTGTTTAACCAATCGGTTCATGGGTGTGTTAATTTGAAAGCCTTTGCAAATTGCAAAGAAATGACATCATGATACATTTCTGTGTCAAATGCATACAAGTGTGTTTAGTGTTTTGCAAATCACTGTTTGTGATGTTTTGCAAAAAGTGTGAAGCTGACAATGTGCTTACAGTTGTGCAGATCTAGGCTAGTGTTTTGCTCCTTGAGTGTAATGTTTTGCTACTTGTGGGAAAGTTTTAATTTTAGTGCGTAAGCAGTTGTAAAAAACTGTAACTGTCAGCCAGTGGTGACTGGTCACAGTAATTTCATAAAATATCATCTGAGTCCGTGGTAGATGTAATTGGTAAAACAACAAAAGCAACTGTACCCAAAACTACAGTTAAATCATTCCACATCCACAAACCATGGTTAACCTGAACCATCCGGGAGGCCATATTAGGGTTGGGTAGTATATCAAGTTTTTAAGGTATATCGCTATATTTTCAAAAGGGATATAGGATTTTATTGATATAATTTCTTGTTGCTGTGCATAACCTATTTCTTCCGTAAAGCCGTGCCTGTTTGCATCTCTCCTCTCTCCCACTCTCCGGGAAACCCCCCTACTCACCATGGAGGGAGACAGCGCTGGCCTACACTGTTGGCATTTATCTTCATTTTTAATTGTTATTTGCACAGCTGTATATTTTGTTAAGAAGGACAGGAACACCTGTAATTGTACAACGCATTCTCATGAACGTGTCCGTCCGTATGATATCGTATGAAAATTTATGCACACCAAAACGTATGATATCCTATGAAATTAGGAGCTCGCCGGCTGGTCACGTGATGCCGGCTGGTCACGTGATGCCGGCTGGCTACGTGCTCCATGACACCGAGCGGCAGTTGCTAGTTGTTTATGCCGCTACAGATCTTTGCGACGCGGGCTACGAACCTCCGTTACTGCTTGGTCGTATCAGCGGCAGTTAGCAGATGTGTTTAGCCGAAAATTGGTTACTTTGAGCTGGGTACACAGCACCGCGAGCTGCCGCTCATTTCCACAGAGATTATGGTTACATTTTGTCCACAAAATATGAGCATTTTGCTGCAACGAAAGTTAAGATTAGGCACCAAAACAACTAGTTAAGATTAGGAAAAAGATCGTGGTTTGAGAAACCACAGGGTGAAAGACTTTAGTTTAGTTTTCAGAATATATTGAATGAACGTCTAAATATTGAATGAAAGGCGTGTTGACGTTAGCCTGGTGAAATGGACCTGCCTGACCAAACAGGTTCCTTTCATTCGGTCTTCCATGATGAAAAAGGGAATAAACTTCTTCTTTGGGAGAACGGTACTGGATACGGTTACCGTTACCAGTACAAAAACACAAGATGGTGACAGACAATGATGTCAGATTCATTCAATATATTAAGACTTTCATTCGATATACCGAGACTTTCATTTAGATATATATATATATATATTCAAGATTCATTCAATATATTCAGACATTCATTCAATATATTCAATGTTCATTCAAAATATTCAGACTTTCATTCAATATATTCAAACTTTACATATATATATATATATATATATATATATATATATATATATATATATATATATATATATATATATAATAACTTCCTAAATGGCATGCCATAATATATATATATATATATATATATATATATATATATATATATATATATATATATATATACATATATTTTATATATATATATATATAACATATATATATTATATATATATATATATATATATATATATATAACATATATATATATTATATATATATTATACTGTGTTTTGCCGTTCAGCCCTAAAATATTGAGATGTTTAGTCCAGATCGCCCAGCCCTAGGCCATAGACACATGCACTGCCGCCTATAAATTAGGACTGCAGTCTGAAACCATGGACAAATTTATAGCAGCAGCCTACATGTGAGAAGAGCAGTGAAGCAGGCAAAAAGGGTCTACAGGAAGAAAGTGGAACTACAATTCCAGGAGGACAACTCCAAAAGCATGTGGCAAGGTCGAAGAACTATAACAGATTACAAGCCCACCCTCTCCTTCTTGTCCAGTGCGCAAGTATAGCAAGTGAGCTAAACAAATTACGCAAATTATCTGCAGCCAACAAGCAGAAACAGCTGGGGCAGAGGTTAATGGATGGTTGGGTGCACCTCTCACACCCGTCTTTCTTTCTGAGCCTGATGTCAGGAGGGCATAGAAAGTCTGAACATGCTTATAGACACGCGTATTATAAGCAGAATCTGACGGTATCAGTGGGCGAATCCTTAAAGTTACAGTGTATTGTTTCTGTCTCCCCGATGAGGAATTCTAAGTAATGACAACAAAACTTTCTGTGCGTCCACATGATACAAGCCTTACGTGATCACGCACCCACACACCTTCTCCACACAGTTGCTTGTAACCAAGGAGGACACGGAGGACTAAGAAAACTTGATGGACTCTTCAGAAGAGGTCATTATCTTCACTTGAGTTTCTGCACGCAAAAGTTGCTGGACGACACAATCTTCTGAACATAGTCCTACTGAGAAATACAGAGAATTGTGCGGAGTCTTATTAGCTTTGTAGCAACTCATTTGGCAATGGCTTGAATGTAACGGACGTTCATTAATAATTTAAACTGTGTGCTGACCAGCTATGTCAGCTGTGTCACATTGTGGTGTGACCACCACATAAATTTATTGTAGTTTTGACCACACCCACCCAGTTCTGACGTAGTTTTGTAGTGATGGCAAAATGAAGCCTCATGAAGCTTTGTGAACAATTTTCTTTATTTTCTGAGTCCACTAGATGGCGCTGTTGTTTTAAAGAAAAAGGAATGGCAAATTCAGTGTGCCTTTAACCTTTTGTTGAACAGAAAGCACCATCTAGTGGGCTCAGAAAATTAAACAAATTACGGTAGCCCTGAAGTGCAAACCACAACAGCAAATCGACACAACACGACAACATTGGTGAGACTGAAACGGAAAGGGTAGGTACATATTGGACACTGATCCTAGTCCTGATTGGTTTTGTGGCACATAGTATATTTTGGAGTACGTTACACTGTTATTTTTAGATTTTTTTATTATTTAATTCTGTATATTTGAAAAAATTACAGATACCCCTATTTAATTTATTCCTTATGTGAGTCACGTTATTATGCTCAAGATCATCCGATGGTACCGTAAACTGTTGGTTTGCACTGTCTTCTTCTTCAACATCCATGATGAACTATACTAACTATTAGGTTGACTGTTGATGGTGATTGTTGATTTTGTTTAGATGTGCCAAATTGTATATATATAAGTGATTATTGGTCGGAAAACAAACCTCTCTCCACTCTCTGGTCCGCTACAGACAGCCCAGGAGGTTTGTGTACACTTTATAGCCCATCTAAACAAAATCAACAATTACCATCAAACGAGTTGTTATGTAGGCTACAGATTAGAAAAATAAGTGCCCAAATCCTCAGGAAACTCCGCTAGCATTATAAATGACAGCCGTTTCCGCTTTCATATTCAGCAAAGCACAATAATAATTTACATGTAAACACAATAGACAGACTAAAACACATGTAAAGGTGATTTGGTAACATTTACCCACCTGAAAGAAATAACTGAAAAACAATCAGTCCGTTGGCTTGTCTTTAGTTGCAAGTTTACTCAAACATTCATTATGGATGATGGGCCAACTGAAGAAGGCAGTGCAAACCAACCGTTTACGGTACCAACGGATGATCTCGTGCCTTTATAATGTTACTCACATAAGGAATGAATTAAATGGGGGTATCTGTCATTTTGGCAAATATACAAAATTAAATAATACATGAAATAAAGAATGACACCGTAAATACCCCAAACTATACTATATGTGCCACACAACCAATCTGAACAAGGATGAGTGTACAATACGTACCTACCCTTTCCTTTTCAGTCTCACCAATGCTGTCGTGTTGTATGATTTGCTGTTGTGTTGTGAGAATTGCTGTTGTGTTGTGTCATTTGCTGTTGTGTTGTGAAAACTGCTGTCGTGTAGTCGGATTTTCTGTCATGTTGTGTGATTTGTTGTCGGGTTGTGCGACTTGCTGCCATAATTTTGCACTTCAGGGCCACCATAGGAGATGACCAGCATATTAAAAGTCAGTAATCTATGTGTCTGACAGAGCTCGATTTGAGGATATACCCCTAATATCAGTGCTGGGGTTGTCTTACGGACCGATGAAAATCATTGGCAAAATGTCAGGATAGAAAATGCTTTCTATAACAGGTGGAGTAAAGTGCTGTAAATTCTTAAATTCTGTATACTTTCATCACCACCTTTAATTACACTGCCAAATGAGCAGCAGATATTGAAGCATTGGGACCTAATTTGAGTATCAGTTTTCAGTAAATATTCACCCTGACAAGTGGTGCTCTCTGCTTTCCTAATTACAAGGCAAAGCAAGAGTCCATCCGCAATCAGCAATAATTGCTGTATAGACTTGTGCTTGTTTCCGATTGCTGCTTCTCACCAGAGAAGAGACATTTCTGGAAATGTACGTTGTAGAATGCACATAGATTGCTGGATTGCTTAATTTTGCGTGGGTTGAAACCATGCCTCTAATCAGTGTCTCACATAAACAGCTGTGCAAGTACAGGTGGGACAATTTAGTTTTGCTTGTGGCAAACAATTAGCAATTTATAGTTTTTCTGTCTGTGAAGAACCAATTGGGTCAAAGCACTGCAGGGTTTACCCATTTTATATTCTTTACCATTCTTTGTGTTTCCAATGCTGATATTGACATTGAACGCTATGGTGAGAGAACTCTGTTATTGCTTTGTTATTACTGCATTCCAGTTAGGGGAGCTAGCTCTAGGGTCCTGGTATGGTGCATGCTGTCTCATTGTCATGGCTTACTGAGACATACACAACAACGTAGGCTGTTTATTCTTACCTTCCAATACAACCCACAGGATTATTTCATAAATTAGCATCCCTAGCGGTGGCAGAAAATACTACACACAGGAGCATTTTCCGTCCTCATATCTAAACGTAGCGGTCATGGCTTAAAACATGTTGTTGACATTGTGAAACAGTCAAAGTTTAAAAACTACCATCTTACAATTAGAAGAAGATTGTAGTTTGGGTTAAAATCAGTACATTTGCTACGTTAACTTCACTTTGAGTTACGCAAATGACGCAGATTGTGACATAGTTATGTATGTTCTGTGAAGTAAAAAACTCACCATTTACTTTTATTTCCAAACAGGACACAAACCCATCCACCACGTCAAAGTGCCTTTTAGAGTTCACCATGCTTGTAGTTCCTGCTTTGCCCCTGTCATAATTACTATGGCACATAGTAATTTTATAATAATAAAACGTAAATATGGGTCGTAATTGCTGATTGAACAAACGACCTATGGGGTCTGCAGTATGCATACAACATGTCACACCCTTTCACATAATGTCATTGTTTTAAAGTGATCCATGTGGTATTACATGTAGTTCTGCTTTCACATTGGCCTGATAATCACTCAACTGCAATTTAGTTTAACTTAATTCCTCCAGCCAGATGTGTTCATGTTTGCTGATTTCTGATTGGGAGGGAGAGTTACTTTATTTATTTTTTGCCCGGACCAATCAGCAGCGAGTGACATATCCTTCCAGATGACATCATTTCAAAAAAAATATTTCAAATGAAGAATTGTTACTGTACAGCCTATAAAGAACATTAACCCCCCTGGGTTTTCACGTTGTATAACATTGAATCAAATTAGCTTTAATGGGGCTTTTTAGACACTGAACAGCAAAATACACTTTAATTTGAGAGTGAAAGCAATTCTCTACAAAGTGATCTAAACCAGTAACAGAAAAACATGTTTGCATAAGTATTCACATTTGACACAGCTAAATCACTGGTGCTGCTAATTGGTTTTGGAAGTCAAATAATGAGTTAAATGGAGATGACCTGTGTTTATTTAAGGGGTTTCACTAGAGTATAAATACACCTGTCGTCTGAAAGGTCCAACTCTTTGTGAGTCAATATGGCAAAACCTCCACTATGAAAAACAAACACTCCAAGCAACATACAATACTGAAGACACCCTTGGAGTGTTCATTGTGTCAGCTATTTTTAGATTTTGCCCTAGTCTTGGTCATATTTAGTCAACCTCAACCTCATCCTTTTTATTTTTAGGCCAATAAAACATTTTAGTCTTGTCTAAGTCAATGAAAACCATAAACTTTTTAGTTTAGGTTTAGTCAAGACCAATAATAAGCATTTCAATCAAACTTTAAAAAAAAACCTGTTACAGTGAAATGTGTATTACATGTACACTACCATTTGCATACATTTGAAAGCTAAGCCAAGCTAAGTTGTAGACAGCTGGCTCCTGCCAAACATTTATTTCAAGCCCAAATTATCAACAGAAATGTTGTGCTTCATAACCAGTAGATGTCACAGATAGACTACATTGAGCTGATTGGGCCGACCATTATTAGATATCTAACCCTCAGCTTTAAAGAAAGATTCCATTTTAGTTTTTAAATTCAGATTTTTCATCAACGATATTGTATGGAGATTTTGTCACATTCATTGTTTAATTAAGTCAGTTTCGTCCCGTCATCCTATCATCTTCATGATGGAAAAGAACATTTTTGACAAATATATTTTAAGACAATTTACATTAACAAAATTAACCTTACTTGGAGTACAGTTAATGGCATGTTTAGCTTAAGCCAAACACTGCACATTATAAAATACTATTCCCACAATGAAATATGGTGGTGGCAGCAGAAGGCTTTTGAGTTTAGCGGTTAAAAGAAATTATGAATATGATGATTGTTTATAATGAAAAGAGAAAACAGCTATTTATTTGCTGGAAAACAAGTCATGATAAGTTGACATTAAATTAGTTTGGGATGTCTTTGTAATGACAACTTGACATTAACCAGGATGACATTACCACAACTTGACATTCAATTTCTTTTGATTAAGACGACGATTATTTCCTTATTAAGACAACTTGACATTAAACAGGATGACATTATGTCAAGTTGTCATGACAAAGACATCCTCTGGTAATGTCATCTTGGTTAATGTCAAGTTGTCATTACAAAGACTTCCCAAACTAATTTAATGTCAACTTGTCATGACCAAGACAACTTCTGGTAATGACACTTTGATTAATGTCAACTTGTCATAATCAAGACAACCCAAACTGTCAACTTGTCATGACAAAAAACGTATGACATTTAATGACAGAAGTGTCATTTATGACTTGTTTATAATGTTTATGACCCGTTCATGACCGTGTCATGTCACGATTATGTTGATACCTTCAAGTAAAGTGTTACCAAATATTCTTTTAGAAGGAGAATGGAAATGTGTTTAAAGCAGTATAAGAACATTAGAAATATTGTTAGTTTTACTTGCATAGCATAAGAAGAGCTAAAAATGTAATGATGGGAAATTAGTGACTCCTGCAGAAACTTCTGTTTGTCCACAAACTTGCACAACCATTACTTTCCCTTATCCCATATCACCACCACTTTTCAGTTATTTCTGTCCCCATGACAGCAATTTTGTTACACCTATCAAACACTTCCTTTGGGTTATATTTGAGCCAGTTTGTGATCCCTTGTGTCTTCCTGTTGAACAGAGAAGGGGTGATTTATCACTGAGTGCCATCAGATGAAGGGCACAGAGTCATCTGGTATCTGTCACTTGGCAAATAGTCACACATCGCAATGATTACTCTACCTGGCAGCTATGCTCTGCAAGTGAAACTGTGTCTCTCATGGAGTTTAGACATTTTGAAAAACTGTACAAGTACAATTAGTTCATTAGTTATCACAATTTAGTTATTTGAGCCATTATTTCACTAAAACTAGAAACAGTTAGAGGTATATTTTGTAAGATCGGAAAACAGTCCCATACTGAGTTTATTTAGAGTTGAGAGTAGTAATCAGTATTTGTTTTTCATAGTGAGAATGAATCAAATCATGTATGGTGACATACCCAAAGAGAATCATCGCCCAACTCAGCAGCTTCTTAGGATATTTTCCCGTATTGCTTTGGTTGTATATAATTACACTCTTTTCAATACAATTTCCAACTGAAGGAGGACATTTTTTCAATAAAACAAAAGCTCACCGGCTGCCCCGCCAGCCACAAACAGACAAATATGGAGACTAAGTGGCCACGAAAGTTAAATATCTAGTAGGTAGAGCTCCACACACTTTTTTTGACTGGAGCTGAGAGTTCAAGGCAATATATTAAAGGGTTTGTAAGCTTGGTGTGGAGTTCCCCCCGTCAGATGTGGCCAGACGTAAAATTGGAATTGATTTTTTTTGTGTAGATTTTTGTGTTTGTGCTCATATTATGCTCATTTTCTGGTTTATAATTGTATTTAGAAGTTATATCTGAATAGGTTTACATGGTTTAATTTTCAAAAAACACCATATTTTAGTTGTACTGCACATTGCTGCGGCTCCTCTTTTCACCCTGTGTGTTGAGCTCTCTGTTTTAGCTACAGAGTGAGACATCTCACTTCTGTTCTATCTTTGTTGGGAGTCTCACATGAGCAGTACCTAGGTAAGGACTACTAGCCAACCAGAAGCAGAGTATGAGGGCGTGCCACGCTAGCAGCTAGGCGAGCATTATAACGTGTGTTACAAAGTGACCCGCGTTTGTCTCTGAAGTAAAGGCTGGACTACAATAGAGCTGTTTGGAGCAGTTTGTGAACAGAGTTTTCTGTTGGAGATGGGAAGTCCCTTTGCGGTGGACTTTGAGCTTTTTCACTTTGTAAACCTATAACGTGAACAAAAAAGACATATAACACTATAAAGGAAAGGGAAAAAGCATAATATGAGCACTTCAAAGGTCCTATGACATGCTGCTATTTGGAACTTTTATATAGGCCTTAGTGGTCCCATAATAATGTATCTGAAGTCTCTTTTATATAGACCTTAGTGGTCCCCTAATACTGTATCTGAAGTCTCTTTTATATAGGCCTTAGTGGTCCCCTAATACTGTATCTGAAGTCTCTTTTATATAGGCCTTAGTGGTCCCCTAATACTGTATCTGAAGTCTCTTTTATATAGGCCTTAGTGGTCCCCTAATACTGTATCTGAAGTCTCTTTTATATAGACCTTAGTGGTCCCCTAATACTGTATCTGAAGTCTCTTTTATATAAACCTTAGTGGTCCCCTAATACTGTATCTGAAGTCTCTTTCCCAAAATTCAGCCTTGGTGCAGAATTACAGCCACTAGAGCCAGTCCCACAATGAGCTTTCCTTAGGATGTAGCATTTCTGTGTCTGAAGCTATTGAGGAGAGAGGGGGGGGGCAAGGTGGAGGGTGGGGGTGTGGCCTTGACCAACTGCCATGCTTCGCTTGTTTTCAAGTCATGATGTCTCTCTCTCATGGTGGGGCCAAATTCTCTGGGCAGGCAAAGCAGAGAAAGAGGAGGTAACCTTTCCCCTTATGACATCATAAAGGGAAGATTCCAGATTGGCCCATCTGAGCTTTCATTTTCACCATAGGCAGGCTAGGGGAACTCACATCAATGTTAAAAAACCTCATAAAGTGAAATTTTCATGCCATGGGACCTTTAAGGGAATGACTACTTCAACTATAGAGTAACAAGTCCATCATAGGTTGGTGGTAACCAGCCTGCTGTTGGGTGTGACTTTCCTCAAGTATTATATCCTTAACTAACAAAGCATGGACTAAAGTATAATATATAAACATATAGTTTCCCATTAAATACCCTCCTTAAAATACCGTGAAAACCCAGCAAATCAGCAAATTATCTTTCGCACTTGTCATTCACTGTAAATCTTCAGTTCAGTTTGAGGAAGCACATGTTTTGAAGTTTAGCTCTAACATGTAATACCACTCTTTATCCTGCACCCAAACTGGGTGCCACTCTGTCACCATTGAAGCAAGCTCTTTTAATGAACACCTCCTACATACGTATCACTTTCATGCCTGGGTGGTAATTATCTTCTTCTCAACCCAAAAATTAATTACATACCCATAAATTGGCAATTTACCCACTGAGGCAATACTTACACTCGCTATAATAGGATTTCCCATCCAAAGATGGATGGTACCTCGAGCATTTACCAAACTCTGTTCATTCCTCTGCTTCCCCTGAAGGTCAGGCTGTCTACTGGCTGTCGGTGTAGCCCAACGCAGAATCTTTTTGCCATTGCGTCTCAGTCTCAGGTGTGTTCCCAAGACCTGCAATGTGTTCTCACTTGGTTGGATGACACAGGGAAACAAACATTGGAACGAGCAATGCATAGAAACAATTACATCCATGTCATCCTTCTTCCTTTGACATTTCCTACAGAGGTAAAAGACAACTGGGTGACAGCTGCCCCTTTTTCAGATCTATCTTGTTCTGGTCAGAGTTGTGTAGTGACACTTGTCTTTTTCAGTCATGTCCTTGTGAGTCCCCCAGCTTACTGTAATGCAAGTACAATACCAAATAGTTGAAGTTCCCCTTTAAAGGTCCAGTGTGTAACGTTTGTAGTTGTTCATTGTCAAAAAAAATTTTATGAATATTGACCACCACTATCAATTCCAAGTATTCCTATTGGCTTGAAATTTTACATTTGCACTTGCGTGAACTGGGATAGACGCTCCATATTCATGCTCCATCTTGAAATACGTTAGCCGGTAAGGGACATACAGGACATACTGCTCCACCTTAAGTGTTTTCACATGATAAACTCACAGGTGCTGCTAATGGGTATCGTAGCAAGTTTGAAGAAGGAAACATGGAGGACCACACGTATTCAAAATCCAAATTTCAGGAACAGGAGTCTTCTTCTTCGCCCAGAATAAGAAAACGGATATTGAAAAGAACAAGAGACTGGCGTCATCAGAAAAAAAGAGTGAACATTGGAGCTGCTTTGGACACACACACCAAACCCAACTAATTAATTATCCTCTGGAACGCTGCAGTCTCCTTTTCTTTCTCTCTCCTTTCCATCGGGTGTGCCCGCTCTCCGGCATGCACTCCAACAACCACGGTTGATTGATGGCAGAGTGATAGAGAAAGACATGGCCTTTTGTACACCTTCACTTTTTGAAGCGTGAAGGCTACCATAGCTGCAATACGTACTTTGAACTGTGTGGCGAGAGAGAGTTGATTGCGATATATGATCTCAACGCTAGGGAGAAATTCCTACACATTGGACCTTTACATTTTAAAATTTGTCTTGAGGTGCCTTTGTGTGATACAAGTGTAGATCAGATGCTAAGCACATCATGGATCCAGGAAGTAACTCTTTTACATAGTCATTAATTCAAAATATAGCTCTTTTATTCAGTCACTTATTCACTTATGGTTGTCTGCATATATCAGCCGATGACTACAGACACAACCAGGATCATCCATTCCCTCCTCCCTAGAATACTGTGTAGGTGTTTTGCATCTTTGCATTCTTCCAGTGTTCTCAATAACAAAGCTGTATTTTGAATTCCTAATTAGATCCAATGTTTGACTCTCCTTGAGCAGAAACCCCGAAAGTAGTTTATTCTTTGTGAATAATGTTGCTGTCAACAGTTTCAGCAGCGCTTTAAAATGCTATTTTTGTGAAACTGGCCCACTGGGAAACTCAGCCGTATTGTGATGAGAAAATTGATACAAAAATCATCAATGTGTCCCTGGGAAATCATTTGCCCCAGTGGCTATTGCTAACACTTTATCTGACTGTGCAGTTTGGTGAGAAATTTTGGCCTTCTGTAGTAAAAAATATGTGATAAGTCATTTTAAATGATATTTATCTGTCTGTTCTGATGTATGTAGCATGCACAAGCAGCAGATGTACACCTGTGGATGCTGCAAACATCATCTGTTGGCCCTTTTTGATTGGGATTTTCATGGATGGTAACAGCTTGTTTGATGTAGATCTTCAGATTTAACTGCTGCTTTGAAGCTTTGCACTCCAGTGATGTTGACCTGTGTTGTAAAGAGCATTGGTGAACACATTCCTCCCCCCATCCTGCATGTACTAAGCGCTCATGTGCACAACAGGAAGGTATGAAATAGAAGAAGGCAGTTGAAAACATCTAGGACATGGCACAAGCACAGGGAGGGAACTATGTAGAAATGAATAGTGATTGTCATATGTATAGTTTACTAGTTGCTTACTAAGACAGATGTTATTTTGGTTGTGCCTTTCAATGCTGCAACCAGGCTCTGCATTAAAATGTGACATTAGCTGGATAACAAGATGATTTCATGCTCACTCACTGCGTGATAACATAAGTTGCAGCTCACCTGCCCTGGAGCAGGACACACTCTGGCTGCCAGTTCCAAAAGTATAAAAAGCCTGCCTTCTAAACCAGCAGTCAGCACCACTCTGTGTAGATTCTGTAGACTATGTGCACACACACCGAAGGCAAGAGGAAGGATGGATTCTTCAAGAAAACTGTGAGTGAGGGGTTTAGTTCCATATTCAATGAAGCCTAATGTGCTCCATGTTGTTTTTATTGGCTGGTTGGAACCCTGTTGTGTTTCTGTACATCACTGCTCTCCATGTATTAGATTGAACCCCACAACATGGGAGCAAGCAGATCTCAAAGGTTGTTGGAAAATGTTGCATTTCATTAGTAAGAAACAAATTGCTCAACCAGGAAAAAGTATTTTTGGGGGTAATTACAAAGTAAAAATATTTGGCACCACCATGCAATGGCAACCACTGTAAAAATGGAATATAGTTATTTACAGTAAACTATGAAGTTAAAGGTGCAGTAAGTGATTCAGAGATTTACGGACAGAGAACTACTGGCTGGCACATTCAAATGATGCATCCCCCCTCCGGTGTTGCTGTTTGTTTTCCATTTACACAGCACAGTGTGTATTAGCACCAGATTATTTATTTTTTTACACACACAGAGAGCTAGGTGCCCTAGGAGATATTCACTGATTTTGACAAAAGTGTAATGGATTAACATCACTTACTATACCTTTAATTAGTTTCCTCTCAGTATTTAAACACAGCACATCTCAACTTTCTTCATCATCTTATCGTAAAATTTTTTAGTGGTCCCCTAATACTGTATCTGAAGTCTCTTTTGTATAGACCTTAGTGGTCCCCTAATACTGTATCTGAAGTCTCTTTTATATAGACCTTAGTGGTCCCCTAATACTGTATCTGAAGTCTCTTTTATATAGACCTTAGTGGTCCCCTAATACTGTATCTGAAGTCTCTTTTATATAGACCTTAGTGGTCCCCTAATACTGTATCTGAAGTCTCTTTCCCGAAATTCAGCCTTGGTGCAGAATTACAGCCACTAGAACCAGTACCACAATGAGCTTTCCTTAGGATGTGCCATTTCTGTGTCTGTAGCTTTAAATGCTATTGAGGAGGAGAGAGGGGGGGCAAGGTGGAGGGTGGGGGTGTGGCCTTGACCAACTGCCATGGGCAAAGCAGAGAAAGAGGAGGTAACCTTTACCCTTGTGATGTCATAAAGGGAAGATTCCAGATCGGCCCATCTGAGCTTTCATTTTCTCAAAGACAGAGCAGGATCACCATTTCTAGCCACTGGGGGACCATAGGCTGGCTGGGGGAACGCATATTAATGTTAAAAAACCTCATCCAGCCAGGCTGCACGGACAAACCTTCTGCACTCTGCCTCCACGGACAGCTGCAGACTTGTACTGGTCACACAGCCACAATCTTCTGTGCATTGTTATGGACACTGCAGCCACTTTCCTGGAACCGCTTGCACGAGAGAGACAAGCTGTCCAAGCCCGTCTCCACTGCACCTATTTTATCAATCAATGTCGATGTGGTCTTACATCCACACAACCTTTTCTGTCAAAGTTATAGCAGTTTTGGTTATATTATTAGGGAGATATTTAGTGTTTGGTGTTTTAAGCCCCCACCGTCGTCTTCCAGGCAGCGCTGCACGGGTTGGGCAAGGCTTAGGGTTAAGGTTAGGGTTAGGGTTAGGTGCCTTGAAGTCAACGGTCGCAGCGCTGCCTTGAATATGACAGTGGGGGCTTAAAACACCATCAAGCGAGATTTTCAGTTGTTGTCACTTGTTTAAAGTGAGCATGGCTCAGTTGATTAGGTGAAGTTATGTTGGAGTAAAAGCAAACATCTGCTGTAATACCCACAGCTCTGCTCCATGAAACGTAGACCTTTACATCAGTATCCTTGTCTGTGCTCTTGCAAAATCCATTTGTTTCCAGACAACAGAGTGATCCAGTAAGTCAATTAGTGTCCCCCTGAAATCTCTTCAGGACAGCTGCCGCAGTTTGCAGATGCCTTTATCTGCTCTGACCCTTGTGCTAAATATATCAAAACAACACGTCATGTGGTTCAGAAGGGAATCAGTCGCCTGGTTTGCTGCCGCGGGCAAATGGAATGAGTTGCAACACTCGTCTGCCTTTGTGGACCTCATTACAGACATGAGTACATACAAATTAAATCCTCTTTTTAAGCTCAATTCTAATTTGAATAACTGTGATGAATGATTCCTGCAATGATATATCTCATACAGAACCTTCCTGTAATTCCAGTTGTTGGTGTCTTAGTAGACATAGTGTTGGTGTGGCCGTTCCTCTTTTCTTATCTTAACCATTTATCGCTGTCAGTGTCATTTCTGCTGTAAGCTGTATGCTCTGCACGTCCTCATCATGTCCTCTCTGCACTGACTGTCTATTGCTTTGGTCCTTTAAACTGCGTCAAGATGTATTTGAACTCAGGACATCGTTTAATTTGTTAACCAGGATTATGAAAGACGCTGTTGTTTTGAACCATTCGTACATTTACTGTATATGTACAAATTACGAAAAGTAATGCACTGTAATTCATATGTATTCCCCATTGATGCCCCACATTGACTGGAGCTGTATAAGACTGCGGAGGGAGGAGGTCAGGTTAGATGTTTGGCTCCTAAAACACAGGGCTTTCAAGTGGGGAAACCAAGTCCATGTCCCCAAAGAAGTTAAGGGGAAAACACAAGACTTTTACCCAGGAAACGGGTGTTTGTGTCCCGGGAGTACTACTTAAGGGGACCGGTGGTTTAACCTGAACCACAATCTTTTTTTCTAATAGTAACTAGTTGTTTTGGTTGCTAAACTTAACTGTTATCGCAGCAGGACGGTCACCTTCTGTCGGCTAAACTAAACTGCAACGTCCGCTGAAGCGATTGTAAGCTCACGGTGCTCTGTACCCAGCTCACAGTCACCTTTACTCAGCTAAATGTAATTTTTCCGCTAAACATAACTGTCATGTCGTTGATCAGCATGATTTTGTAGGATATCATACGAATGCGCCATGCATACGTTTTTGTACGATATCATGCAAACCCGTTCATAAGAATGCGTTGTATGATACTAAATATGTTGTTTTATTGCTGTTGTATTCTTTATTATTTGCTGCTTTTAATGTCTTTTGTATCCCTGTACGGTGCCCTTGAGTGCCGAGAATGGCGCCTTTAAATAAAATGTATTATTATTATTATTATTATTATTATTATTATTATTATTAAATACACTATGCGTTGTATGAACTAAATACACTTAAAATAATATGTTTGTATTGATAAAACGGCAATATTGCATTTTTGTGTTTTTGAGAATGACATTATCCTGTCAATCACTTCCAAGCCTTTCCTCTTGTCAAAAGCATGATATTGTACATGGCATGTGGACAACATGTTGACTGCTAACAGGAAAGCATTGTGGCTTTTGATTTCCATGCTGACATTTTTTTGTTCATCTTTCATCCAATTACAACCTAATTCATAATGGATGACAGTGTGGATTATAAATAGCATTTAATCACAACTCTATTCTTGAAAAGAGTCAAATCGAATATACAGAAGAACCACACACAAACAAGAAAACAAACACTGAAATAACTATATCACACCTCATATAATTGGCTTACCCTGCTTTGAACGGATAGGAATCTGGAGCGCGCTCCAGGCGCTGCAGTCCTGCTGCTTGTTCCTCCTTATCGCTCTCTCGCATCTTTACAGTGCTCGCTCATCAAGCACCTGTGTACATACTTAGCATTTTGACTTGTGAGCAAATGTGTCTGCAATGTGATGGTATTCTTGCAATGGAAATGTATTTTGCCAGCTGAGTCCAGGTTGCTTTCTTTGTTCAGCTGCACATACATTCAGCAGGGCTTTTGAAATAGCTTGAGTAACACTGACATCTGCTGGGACAGTATGTTGTAACTGGTGAGAGAAAGGGGCCGCAGTTTAAAACCTACAGGCTGCGGGCAAATACCGAGTTGACAATGTAATGTTGAACTGGCCTTTGTTCCGTCCTTGAGACGTTATTAAAATGAACTAAATATATTAGACACTCAAACACTTGATGAATTGAGCCAAGTGTCTGAATCCAAATGAAGCAAATGTGATGTTGATTAGAGACATGCCTGCGCCATTGGTGTGTGCTGTGACTCAGTATGGCATGACGCTCCATCAATCAGCATATCATAGGGATTTACATCACTACACTTAACGTAGCCGCAACTGCCTTGTATCCTTTTTTTAGTTTTAGAAAGCAGTCACAGAGACGGTCGAGTCTGTTTGCAAGCACAACATGCACTCAATTTACCATTCCTCCTGACTAATTGCACTTTCTCTGTCTTTCTTTGTAGGTAAGACATTTTTCTGTGTCTTCATCGCTGAAGGGTATGTAAGATAAACTCTCTGATAGGCATTTCAAAAGCACTCGTAAACTATTCATGTAAATGAGTCCATATCGCATGTGTGTGCGTGCTCTCTCCAACTTATTCTGAGTCAGTCTGTCTCTGTTGATATTCATCTTGCTAATTTACAATTCTCTCACTCACTCCTGCAAAGACTCTTAATTTGTCCTGACCTTAGTTGTTGCCCAGAGACATGGACAGAATGACTTTATATTCATGCCTTGGGTCTCATAAAGATACATACCATGTTATGCCAATTTGTGTGTGTGTGCGTGTGTGTGTGTGTCTGTGTGTGTGTGTGTGTGTGTGTGTGTGTGTGTGTGTGTGCATGCGTGTGTATATGCAAGTGTGCTATCGCATGTTTGTGTATGCAAGTGATCAGGTGCCATTAACACATAATTAGGTCCAAATTGCTGTTTGTTACTTCTCTGAATAATAATGGCCGGCCCGCCCCCCCCAAAACAACTCCACTGCTCAGAAGGCGTGACTACTGCTTGATTAGCCGAGCCTGAGTGATTGCAGCTGAAGATCGACTTCAGTGAGAATCATGTGAGATGTTTGGCCATCCCTGGAGAATGAATACAGCTCAGTGCTCAGCGAGCGACAGTCTGAATCGTGCTGCCTGCACTGTCAAGACCATGTCATACAATCTTCTTTCGAACAAGGCAATTCATTTCTCCTCCCCCCCCCCTCCCCCGATCTCACTTGCCCCCGAAAAAGAACAGCAGATGAACCCCTCCTCCCTCTATCCGTGATGGTATTTTGATTTCAGTTTCCCATTTCCAGTTTATCACAGTTTGATAAGGTCACCTCACGCTGTCACCTGCAGTATCCAACTCCATTTACTCAAGCGCCCTGAAAATGCTATTATCGATATGAAATATTGTCCAGACAGACTATGGCTCTTCCAGCGAGGAAAACATCAATGTTTACTGTTCAGAAATCAAGCCCTTGCCCCAGGTGCCAGCCACTATCTCTCTCTTTCGGGGAAAAAAAACGAAAACAAAAATCTCCAACAGAGATTACTAATCCCCTGCTTGTTTGTAGTGCCGCTGCGATTCAGCACAACAAGATTATCCCAGCCGCTGCTTACAATTTGGGCCCCCAGATGAAATGATAAATGCCAAGAAATATTTATTTTGTCGAATAAACTCCCTAATCCGTTCCAATAGGCTGCACTAGTTTTAGTAATTGCATAGTAATGGCTTTTTTTCTCTATGCAAACCTCCCAGACTGTCAATACTTGAATTGGAGTACGACTTGCCAGCTGTGAGATATTATGATCAGGATGACCCATATTCCTTTTCTCCCGCCTCTAATGAGGCGCTCAGTCATGTTGTGGTAGAATTTTTACATTTTTATTTATGTCTGAAGCAAGGACTGTAATACTCTTGTGAAAACAGGCGAGTATGCAAGGCTTACAGCTTAGTTTAGTCTGTGGAACAGTGAAAAGCCAAATTAAATGATTAAATAAATGTGTTATGAGTGATTACTTCTTTGAATGGAATTATTTTAAGAAAGGTGTAACCACCCTTATTGAGATGCAGGATTAGGTTTTCTAAGCCTTCAGCAGAAGCTATTTAGGAATAACACAATTGGAATTCACTTAATGAAAATACTTTCCACTTAACATGCATGGCAGTCTGTGAAAAATGCAACGTGGGGCCTTGTACAAGTCTCACAGGACTCACTACAAGAAATAAAGCAATACTTTCCAAGCTGGAGGGAGAAACTACCAGCATGCCTAACTACTCAAAATCATTTCACCTACGAGCTAGCTTTCCTTGCCTCAGCGCATCAAGTGCAAACATGGCTGCGGAATAGCTTACGCTGACAGGCGGTCAATGTATTGGGTGGCTGTTGCTGCAAATTAGAAAGAGGGACATTCATTCCCAGGTGTCATTTCCAGCTGCTGTTATTGGTCCCAGGTTGGTACTTTTAAGGCACTGGCAAATGATGTGCCAGCAAGAAGCAACCTGGTCTAAATTGGGTGTACAGCCCAGCTCTTTACCAAATTAGAGCACAAAACTATAGCTATTGTGCTGAGACTTTGCTGGAAACGATAATAACAATTATACTTCTAACAAGAAAAAAAAGTAGACATCCGGCCGAAAAGAGGGACATCTGGCAGAATTTTCCGGCGGCACTGGAGCAATCCTGGAAGTGGAACGTCGTGGATATAGACTAGCCGATAACTAACAAGAAATGCCAGTGGAGACATACCAAAAAGAAGTTTGAGTTCATTTAGAAACAGTGTCACCATTACATTGTTTTCCCACTGTTAAACGTCCTGCTCAGTCCATATCTGGGTTAAAAAAAAATTAGGAACACTCATTTAAAGGTCCCATGGCATGAAAATCTCACTTTATGAGGTTTTCTTTAACATTAGTATGCATTCCCCCAGCCTGCCTATGGTCCCCCAGTGGCTAGAAATTGTGATAGGTGTAAACCGAACCCTG
Organism: Perca fluviatilis; assembly: GCF_010015445.1. Taxonomy (NCBI): domain Eukaryota; kingdom Metazoa; phylum Chordata; class Actinopteri; order Perciformes; family Percidae; genus Perca; species Perca fluviatilis. The sequence goes on from NC_053127.1 coordinate 33,191,118, forward strand.
GGTATCCTGCTCTGTCTTTGAGAAAATGAAAGCTCAGATGGGCCAATCAGGAATCTTCTCCTTATGAGGTCATAAGGAGCAAGGTTACCTCCCCTTTCTCTGCTTTGCCCGCCCAGAGAATTTGGACCACCCATGAGAGAGAGACATCATGGCTTTCAAACGAGCGAAGTGGCAGTTGGTCAAAGCCACACCCCCACCCTCCACCTGGCCCCCCCTCTCCTCCTCAATAGCTACAGACACAGAAATGGCACATCCTAAGGAAAGCTCATTGTGGGACTGGCTCTAGTGGCTGTAATTCTGCACCAAGGCTGAATTTTGGGAAAGAGACTTCAGATACAGTATTAGGGGACCACTAAGGTCTATATAAAAGAGACTTCAGATACAGTATTAGGGGACCACTAAGGTCTATATAAAAGAGACTTCAGATACAGTATTAGGGGACCACTAAGGTCTATATAAAAGAGACTTCAGATACAGTATTAGGGGCATATAAAAGCATCCAAAGAGCACCATGTCATGGGACCTTTAATAAATTAGCCCTGAGTGTGTGTGTATGAAGCCAATGGCCACATTATATCATGGCCCTGGTACAGCTACACATACAGTACAGATGCCACTGCTAACACTGTAAAGCTTTGTGCTGCAGCTCCAGGCTGTGTGTGTCCCCCGACGTGACAATGAGTCCCATGCAGGTTTGACACGGTTGCGTATTTTGTGAGTGTGTGTGGAAAGATAAATGCACAAGAGAGAAAAGACCGTGTGAGGAAGTAATGACATGGAGAGATTGCATTTGTGTATGTGTGCATGTTCTGGCCTGCAACTTGTCTCCTTCTTCTTCTAGATCACAAAGAGGATCAGTGTGACAGTCAGTACAATAGGGGACCAGATACAGCCGAATCAGCGGAGCTTTATACCAGCACCCAGGCAAAGTTGCTTGTCACAAAATATCAATGAGCGCGGCAGCTGATTTCCATAATACATTACTGCGTGTTTGAACACAGCAAGATCCTTGCGATGATTCTGCATTCATATATTCATCAAATGAATACAGTGCTCTGCAGATCTCTGAGGTCTCTTCTTTTCATGCACCTTGTGATGAAGACATTTGGATAGTGGGGCGGGAATATAGATGATAGTATAGGGTGACAGTACAAACAGCGCTAAGCATAGTTCATCATTAGAACCTTTATTTATTCAGGGAGGGCCATTGAGAGCAAGCTCTCTTTTACAATGACGCCCTGATTACAGTGCAAATAAAAAGAAATAAAAACAATCCCAAAATTAAAGTACATGTGAACAATATGATCATAAAACAATACCAAAAATTACAATAGGTAAAAACATTAATGATAAAACAATCAAAAGATCACACTCCCAATTAGGGCTGGGCTGGGATATTATATCGATATCGTGATATGACATAAGTGTTGTCTTTTCCTGGTTTTAAAGGCTGCATAACAGTAAAGTGATGTCTTACCAGACTGTTCTAGCTGTTTTATTATTTGCCTGTTCCCCACTTAGACATTATGTCCACATTAGTGGTGTGAAGATATTTTGTTAGAGCACCAACTGTCAACCCTAGAATATCGCCGCAATATCGATATGGAGATATTTGGTCAAGAATATCGTGATATCAGATTTTCTCCCTATCGCCCAGCCCTACTACCAATAAACAATGAAATCAAATGAGAATCACAGATTAGAGGGCTATTAAATGATATTATCGATTCAAACACCTACTACTGTATGAATCATAAAGCGTGTGTACCCATGCAGTTCTCATGGACCATTGGTACATATCACTACGAAAAGTAATGCACTGTAATTGTCATTGTAATGTATTCCACATATTTATTGCTGTCATCAACAACCTATATCAACAATGTTACTTTTCTTGTAATTGTTTAGGTGCTGCCGAAAATTCCGCTGGTTTTCCCTAATCAACCCGTTATCACACCGAATTCGTAAAATATGGACGTTTGGACAGCGTCTGAATCAACGAAAATAGCGCCCTTCAGCGTGTTTGTAGAATGCACCGGGGAGATCAGCAGCTACATGGGGGTTGAAGATGACGTAACACTAAGAGCGACTACAGTAGCGAGTAGTATGTAAGGCCGAAATTACGCATAGGGAGACTGGCTGGGGGGGGTGGATGGGTCAAACAACAGGACTTTCACCCAGGAGACCGGGGTTCGTTTCCCGCGTGTCACGTTTCCTAAAGTCGCTTTCTTCTATTCCTAAACCCAACCGTCCCATTATTCCCTTGCGCCTCGACCTTTTTCTAAACCCAACTGCCCCGTTCTTCCCGCGTGTCACGGAAACATAAGCTCACCCACAACCTTTTCCTTAACCTAACTAGGTCAAAAGGGACGCCAATAGTCCCGACCAAGTGCGTTTAGATTAAGTGCGTTATGACGCTAAAGGAGACTTTTAGCGTCAATAACAATGACAAAGGCAACGGTCCGTACGGATGTCCGTTTCCTTCTTCTGTCTCTGTGTTGGCGTTCTAACCTCCGGTGGATTTGTGAGGACTATGGTTAACTGCGCCTCAGATCTCTGCAGGGTCAATCCAGACAGCTAGCTAGACTATCTGTCCAATCTGAGTTTTCTGTTGCACGACTAAAACTACTTTTGAACGTTTTCAAGCTGGGGGAACAGAGTTTGTATCCCATTGAAAGCACACAACTTTTACCCAGGAAACGTGTTCGCGCCCGGTGGTACTACTAGCAACAATCTTTTTTCTAATCTTAACTAGCCATTTTGGTGGCTAAATGTAACTGTCGTCGCTGCATGACGCTCACCTTTTGTCGACTAAATTTAACTTTAACAGCTGCCACCTCGCGGTGCCCTCCCAGTAACCTTTTCTCAGCTGAATGTAACCGCAAAGACAGCTGAACTTAACTGTCGTGTGACCGGCCCGTGCCGCCGCTTGTTCTTTAGAATACATTGTCCTATTTAGCCAGGCTTCAGAGTGTAGTTAAACAACCACATGTTCACATAGACAAGGAAGTTCTGTGTCCACCAGGATTCCAAATATCAAGCCATTTCATTTACACACAGATATAACCAATCAGTTCCTATTGTCACGGAAAGGCTGAGTGAGTGGATAATTGACTGTTCTGCATTCCAGGATGTGATTGATATTTATACATCCAGGCCTGATTTTTAAATCTGTGAGGTAAATAATCACTCATATCATAATTTCAGATGGAAACCAGTTTGGTTTGGCTTGAAACATAGCCTGGTATGCTGTAAGGATGTGATTTATATATATATATATCTATATATATATAGATATATATATATATATATACAGTATAGTGTATATTCATATATTTTTTAAACAGAAATGAAAATACTGTTGGTTTCGCTGCGGCTTATGAGAGGTGACGGCAAGTGAATTTAACGTATGAGTCATCCATCACAGCAGTTTGGAAATGATTCACTGGAGAAAAAAAATGCAAGATGTGAGATGGAGGGAAAAAAAAAGAAGGATTATCCTTCAGCCTACGATAACAACTACAAGACTGTAGTCAAATACAGATGCAGGGCATATCTTTTAGCATGTCATTGGAATGCTTGTAGAAAATTAAACCCACATATTTTAAAAGAGCATATATGCAGCCTATCTATATCCCTGCTACTCTGCGGAAGAAAAGTCAACAGCCTGAAGGTTATGATAATGAAACGCTCCTTGTCTGCACTGAGTCTGTGTGCCACTGGGGGGCAAAGTAGCACTATCAACATTTAGCAGCACTGACCTATTTTCCAAATGTGCTCGTCTCATGCATTTGTTGTTGCCCCTTTGAAACCAAAATATGTATGTGAGCATAAACATATAATGCATTACCATATCAATCGGCGGTGCTGAATGCTGTGTCACTGCAGCAAAGGCCGAGCATATCATTAACAAGTCGTGGACGTCAAATAACGACCGCTCATGTTTTCCTCTCTTGTTATTAGCAGAGAGATAGAAAGGCTCCGACCCAATTATCATCCTCAGTCAACTATCATGCGTTCACCAAGGGGACATGCCACTGACACACTCCTTTTTATTTTCCAGCCCTCCAACATTATAGTTCGGGCTTCTTTACTTAACAGGATTTAAGACTACAGCTATGTGGCCACAAATAATCCACCTCAAGTATCCTCTTATACTTCAAAGAGATGCTTGGTGAAGATTAGCATTTTGCTTTTCACTGTGGGGGGAAACGGCTAAAAATAGTTGTGTTCTATGGGGAAAGCATTCTTCGGTTTTAGAGACTGGGTAGTTGTTCTCGTCTGGGTGTTAGCAAGTGTTATCACAGGGGATGGCTGAGCATCTGCTCCCAGTCGGCTGTTGATTTACTGTACAGCCAATAAGTGCTGGTGTCCTCAGGTGAGGTGCTTATGAACCCCCAGCACCCCGGGGAGGTTGGTTTAAATAGGTTCCAGTGTTGCAATAAGGGGAAATAACAGCGACAAACCAGTAGCAAAGTAGTAGCAAACCCAGGTAGGAAAAAAAGTTATTAGTTTGTACCGTAAGTACAGCTCTGTGAGAGAAAATAGAGATGCACTTTTTATTGACAGATAAAAAGGCGTAAGTCTTTCTCCTTTTTATCTCTAATTGAACAAATTATTTTTCTATTACAGTTGTAAGTTGTCACAGCGCACACAGTGTAAGTGTACCCATCCCATTCCATTTCAGGAAAAGATTGTTCTGTTTGTCACTGTTTTCTAAGCACTCGAGGCTGCAGCATCCTTTGTCTGTATTGAGAGGTGGTATTGCAAAAAGATCCAAATCTGACTGAAAATAAGTATGAAAAATGTTATTTCGGTCCCAGGCTCCAAGGAAACGGAAACAACAATACTAGAATACATTATATATTTTGTTACAAGCTCAAGCTAACCTGGGCACATACTGTATAACAAAGACACACAGCTACTAAAGGCTAACCTAGCTCGTAACATTAATTACATTAATAACATTAATAACTGTCTCCTTTTCCCTGTGTGTTGCATTCAACGTGAGAATGACAGCTTGTCTGGATGAGAGTGCGCATGTCTTTCCTGCTTCTAGAGGTGTTTGTGCTGTGTTAAACTGACTCACCCAGCCGCTGATTTAAATCTCGCGCCGAAGCCGGGCCTTTAGGCCTCGGCCTGTCCTCCGTCGGGAGGCCGCTGTTCCGCCGATTCACTGCTCTGCGTCCTGCGTTGGCGTCCTCGCAGGGCCAGCCCCACTCTTCCATTTTGTAGTTCAGGTTTTAGAAGATGTATTTACAAAAGTTGCATGGGAAAACAAGAATAGTTTTTCCAACGTCTTTGTCTTCAGGAGTGTTCCAAACGTGTAGAATCGTCTGTTTGAGTCTCCCCGCCTGTAGTCTATATCATCGACGTTCCGCTTCCGAGATTGCTCAGGTGCTGCTGGAAATTCGGCCACACGCTCTTTTCGCCCGGATGTCCGTCCCCTTCCTCTTCCTTTGTGTTGGCGTTCTAAACTCCGGTGGATTTGTGAGGACTATGGTTAACTGCTCCTCAGATCTCTGCAGGGTAAATCCAGACAGCTAGCTAGACTATCTGTCCAATCTGAGTTTTCTGTTGCACGACTAAAACTACTTTTGAACATTTTCAAGCTGGGGGAACGTAGTTTGTATCCCATTGAAAGCACACAACTTTTACCCAGGAAACGTGTTCGCGCCCGGTGGTACTACTAGCAACAATCTTTTTTCTTATTTCTCAATCTGAGTTTTCTGTTGCACAACTAAATCTACTTTTGAACGTACACAAGTTCCTTCTCGAGGCTATTTTGCAGAGGCACCGTGGCTCCGTCCGGAGGTTAGCGCCGCCCAAGACGATTGTGATTGGTTTCAAGAAATGCCAATAAATCAGAGCACATTTTCCTCCTATCAGTCAGACCTTCCTCTGCAGCGCTGTGGAGGAAGGTCTTGCAAAGCAAAACTACTCCGCATCTACTTCCTGAATCAATTCCCAAATCCATCTCAATCCACGCACCTGCCCCACTCATTTGACGTGTCTTAACAATATATAGATGACAGTGTCTTTGTGCTGAGAAAGATGACACTGTCTTTGCAACGTCTTCCTCTTCTAATATTAAAATAATTTTACTATTTATTCATGTTTAACTATTTTGCACTGGCTGTGTCGATTGCTGTACATTTCTCACATATCTGTCAGCATATTAAGCGTGTATGTGAAAGGTTTTTCAGATGGTTATTGTTGCATCTGAAAGGTGCTGCTAAAGGAAATGGTACCCAAACATTTAAAACACCCTCATACTCATTTAGATTTCACATAAGCAATAACATGGGGCTACTCTCAATCACTCAGAAAAAAAGAAAGAAAATATGTCCAATGTTTTAGACTATGTTGCTATGCAGATTTGACTTAAACAATGCATAAACATCAAGTATGCTAATTGGTTACATGTGTTTCTATCATTACATTTCAAAGTAAAATTACTTCACAAGGACAAAAAAGAAAGTACCAAACAAAAATCACACAAACGTCGTCCCTTGCAGTATTCGGTGTCTTTGCTGACTAAAGAGTGTTTTGTCTGAAGATGTCTTACTTAGCTTACTTCATCATTATCACGGTTTGACATATTTCCTCTGCAGCTGTGGGACAGCTAGCTTCCCCTGTCCTCGATAAACCTGCAGCCAGGTAGCTTTCACTCTACAGTCTGAGTCCAAGTCTTTATTCAAGGCTCAGGATCCGTCATCTCAGTCTGTGTCCAGAGGTTTCAGCATTTCTTTTGGCTCGGTGTCAAATCTTTCCATCACTGCTTAACACAGATTCTAATGAAAAGCGTGTTGTGTTTCTATGACAACTGGTAACCATAAGCTGTCATCTTAGCAGCAGCATAATAACCTATTCAACAGGCTTTTAATATGGTGATTTATATTTGGATTCTTCTTTTTGTATAGACAATTACACAACATAAGAATGTGGCGCCACCGGGCACATCTGCGCTGCGTTCCGCGACCCCCCCCCCCAAGCAATTGCGGCAATTCAAGTCAATAGATATTCCACCACCTGCACAGCAAGAGCATCCAGTCAATTTACCTAGAGATTCATCTTGGAGGTGGAAAAACATAACAGATATCACGGATTGTTTTCATAGGACAACGCCAGAAAAGAGAAGGCATGGAGTTTAACTGTAGGAGTGCTTGGTAGATACTAGCTTAATAAACACGTAGAGACAATATGATCTGCAAGTCTGGCAGGCAAGACGCTCCGCTTCTGAGACACTCCCGGTGTGGTATGGCGCGTGGCGGAGGACGGAACAAAACCAGAAAACAGCACAGACGCGCCCGGTGGAGAATCCAGGTAAGAGTGTATTCTTACAATGAGCGCTGCACATTTGGAGTTGGTTTCTGGTCGCAGAGAAATGAAAATGTCAACTTGTCAATGTCAACATCAATGTCACCTATTACCCCGCCGCCCAATCACAGTGGAGGAGGGGCGGGACAAATACCACAAAGACCATCTGGAACATTCTACATTACAGTACAAGTGCCTGAACGGTTGTGGCATGAAGGGATACTGCTACGGTGCTTAGCCGAGAAAAGGTGGCGACTACAAAACGACAAATTAAAAGATCGTGGTTTGGATTAAAACACTCTCACTTTTGCGGGGTGAAAGTATTGAAGTTATATTATATTATATTTTTAGATTTTGCGTAACTTCCGGCCATAGCTGTATCCCTTAGCCAGACCTTCCTTCACAGCGCTGCGGACGAGGGTCTGGCTAGTCCACACAGCATTCCTGGATGGGAGAAAAACGTGCTCTGGTCAATTGGCATTTCTTTAAACCAATCACAGTCGTCTTGGGGCGGTGCTAAGCGCCAGATGGAGCCGCGGTGCCTCTGCTCAGATTGGACAGATAGTCTAGCTAGCTGTCTGGATTTACCCTGCAGAGATCTGAGGAGCAGTTAACCATAGTCCTCACAAATCCACCGGAGGTTAGAACGCCAACACAGAGACAGAGGAAGGGGACGGACATCCGGCCAAAAATGAAAGACATCCTGCAGAATTTCTGGCAAAATTCTGATGACGATTCAGATGTATACATACTCCTTAATAGATTGGATTGAAACCTTACCGGCCTATGTAGACGGTGAAGCCACCTTATAGCCTATGGACCTTTTTCACAGCAGACATTTTTGACTTGTCATAGTAGGAAAAGCACAGCTGAAATTGATAACCTTAACGATGGCTCAGTTCCATCAAGTGTCTCAGTAAGCTATTTCAGTGAGTCAGCATGACCAATACCAGGGCCTCTCCTAAGTGGAATGCAGCCATCAGTAATGGTTTAATACCAGGACCTCTCCTTAGTGGAATGCAGCCATCATTAATGGTTTAATACCAGGGTCTCTCCTAAGTGGAATGCAGCCATCAGTAATGGTTTAATACCAGGACCTCTCCTAAGTGGAATGCAGCCATCAGTAATGGTTTAATACCAGGACCTCTCCTAAGTAGAATGCAGCCATCATTAATGGTTTAATACCAGGACCTCTCCTAAGTGGAATGCAGCCATCAGTAATGGTTTAATACCAGGACCTCTCCTAAGTGGAATGCAGCCATCATTAATGGTTTAATACCAGGACCTCTCCTAAGTGGAATGCAGCCATCAGTAATGGTTTAATACCAGGACCTCTCCTAAGTGGAATGCAGCCATCAGTAATGGTTTAATACCAGGACCTCTCCTAAGTGGAATGCAGCCATCAGTAATGATTTAATACCAGGGTCTCTCCTAAGTAGAATGCAGCCATCATTAGTGGTTTAATACCAGGGTCTCTCCTAAGTGGAATGCAGCCATCAGTAATGGTTTAATACCAGGGTCTCTCCTAAGTGGAATGCAGCCATCAGTAATGGTTTAATACCAGGACCTCTCCTAAGTGGAATGCAGCCATCAGTAATGGTTTAATACCAGGACCTCTCCTAAGTGGAATGCAGCCATCAGTAATGGTTTAATACCAGGGTCTCTCCTAAGTGGAATGCAGCCATCATTAATGGTTTAATACCAGGGCCTCTCCTAAGTGGAATACAGCCATCATTAATGGGTTTGAATACACATGTGCGTTTTCCTACTGTGAAAAAGGTCTATTGAATGTTTCACTGAAATACATAGTACTGTTGCATAAGAATAGTTATATGAGGATTGCTAATAGGGCCTTTAAACTAATAACCTTAAACATATCTGAAACAACTGAACAAATGTAGGAATACATGGGATGCATGTTTCTTTCTTTTAATTCCCGGATTCCATTTTGTCCTAGACTTTCCATAATTGTTCTGTTCTGATTAGTTTAATCTTGCACATTAAAATAGAAAGTGAAAAAAATCCTCTGATGAAGTGTGCAATGTGTATTAAAAGCTCCATTTCCACAGTGCGGATAGCAGGCTTTTCTCATCGCTCTGTGGCAGCACAAGCGCTAATGAAAAGACTGTGCGAGTTAAGCAACACTTGGACGACCACATTCATATTCATTAATGCAAAATTGAATGTTAATACAAACACTGAGAGTGTAAACAAAGATCATTTACAAATTGAGTATACCAGCATTTGAACATTGCGCACACACTCCCAAAAAGTATTGTGGAGGGGGTTCGGCGTTTTCATAATATATTTCCAAACATCAGCAAGTGATTCATAATGTAGCTCAGCGGTAGGTAGTGCCTCTGCCAAGAAACAAAAACCTGCGTATGTTTTTCACACGCACAGCACGTTACAGAGAACAAAATGCTAAAAACTTGACTTATTTCGGGAAAGAGAGAGGCTGGTGTCTACTGCTGAGATAAGTAACTTGAGGGACTTCCCAAGGCCTCGGCCTACTTTGCTTCAAGTCTGGATAAAGGGAGGAGGAGCAGAAGAAGAAGAGCACAGCAGCTGCCAAGCAGACGGCATGAGGTGCTGTCTGATTCAGGCAACAGCAGCTTTGCTTGATACACAAAGCCTGATGTCTGGGGCTTATAAAGGTTCTGCCATCTTTCACTTTGTTGTGTGAGCTCGTTTGTGTCTGCTGTAATGATATCTTGCAATGTACCAACATATCCAGGAGTTATTACACAGGGGCAGGGCTAGAAATATGATTGGGAATTAATAATGAATGTGACCTTTTATTTAGCAGAATGACCTTGTGTTGTTCTATCCTATCAAATATTTCCTATATTTATAAACAGATGCCCCGGCCCCCCCCCCTGACTGATTATTGCCCCCCGCCATCCCATATAAAAGATCCTGGAATCGCTCCCTGGTCATACCATGTTCTTTTTGGACAGTTTGTCAGAAAAACATACCTGCTCTACAACTTATGCAAATCTAATACACACCAAACGAGGCGTTTTCCTAGGGAATTCTGGCTTCCATGTACAGAAAGCCTGGCTAGGAAGAGATATCTTCTGAGGTACAGATTTTTTTGTTCACCCTGCCACCACCACATCAGTGATAATAAGCTGGAATATGTGCCATTTGATGCTTGCATCCCCACCGGCTTGGGGAATATTGAGTGTACCAAGGATGATGTTATCTGGCTCCCATCACAGTCAGAGGCCAGACTATCTGGAGTGTGGCAGATGTACAGTGAGTAACGTATCTTAACTGGAGGTTTGAAGCCTTACACCCGAAAATATCATATTCCATTTGACAATTAATGCATTTACACAGAGGCAGAGAGAATATGAGTGAGGGCAGGAGGAAGGGACGGAGTGACAATGGATTAACTAACACACGCTGCTTTAAACTTGCTATAATCAATATTTTCTATATTAACAATCAATCACATTTATGTGAGTCTTCAAACAGTTTGTGCAATGTGATGTCTAAGTGGTATGGCAGTAACGCAGAACAATACAATAGTCCAAGTAAAAATACTAAGTGTAGTACAGAGTCTATATACAGATGGAATAGTGCAAAAGAGCATTAGAAAATTATTAAACAAATATGACAAAGTGAGAATGTGCCACTATGCAATGGAGCATAAAAGCAAATAAAGTGAGATTGTGCAATACTGCATGAATGATGGAAGAGAGTTAACACATGCAGTGATTGAGCAAGACCTCAGACAGCAGTACTTTAAAGGCAGCGATTGGGATAAGTGTGTTCTCCCCTCTTTAATGTATCTCTGCAAACTATTTTGCAAGAGCAGCGTCACTGCATCCGGGGCTTTTTGGTTTACAGAAATAAAAAGCAACCCAGATGTTTTTTGCCCCCTACAGCAGACTGTTAACTCATGCAGCCAGACCATACTCCAGCGCTGATATGGAGGTCTGGCAATGAGAGACTGCTGATTGGTTAATACTGAAAACACCAAAGCTTGGCCTGAATGGACACCTCAGTTGGAAATATGGTGATATTACCAGCAAAATTAGCTAGCGATTACTTTTTTGTGTGCATCAGCAGTGGAAAAAATGAATTCCTTCCAAGTAAAAATGACATGGAGCTGAAAAAAAAAAGCATGCTGATATGGAGTGTAATATAAAACTGGAACATCAAATGGAACCAAGCGTCTCTGGGATAACTGTGCTGATGTAAAATTTTAAATATATCTATATGGACTCTCTTTAAACAGTCCCTCCAGAAAAATTATGCGATCGCATAATTCAATGCATAATCAGCCAAAGTCTGCATATTGATGCGGGGGGCGCATTTTTTCAAATACGCCGCACTTTCGCCGCATAAATTACCGATTTCCGCGCAAAATATGCGGGGCTTGCATGATTTCATAATCCCCGCATTTTCGTTGCAAAAAAGTCACATATCTTAGCAGAAATTTGAAAAATGTTGCGGTTACTTCACACAAGAGCAGCCATTTTCCCCTGTTGCCATGGGAACGTTATGAAGGGACGTAATTACGCAACGTGAACATCATCGAAAAGCAGGATGTTGGGGGAATCACTTTTTTTTCTCCTTTTCATCACACCGTAGTTTTCGCATAAAATTGCATAAATATCTATCGCATTTTTTAAGAAAACGTGCCGCATAATCAAGGATTTTTGCCCGCAACGATCACAAAAAAACTCTAAATACATACAATTTTGACAGTTTAAGAGATTTTACCATTAATGATACAGCACTTACTAAATATCTTATATCTTACTTTTAGGGTGCAGTGATGTATTGTGGGTAATCATACCGTCCTTGTTTGCTTTTGTGACATGTTTATTTATTGCTTTGATTAGATAAACAACTCGTCTCTGGTGCCAAGCAGGTGTGGCAGCGGCATACTTGAGGGAACACATTAAATGAAGATATCTGTTGTCGTCTGTGTACCAACGAGGAACCAGCAGCAAATAACGCCATCCACCATCACTCACTGCCCTGAAACCTATGTGCAAGCATATTTCAGCCGGTGGCTTCGGCTGCTCGCTCTGTCAGCTCCCTTATCTCAAAAATAAAGGTCCCTCACACCCTCTGGATGCAAGGAATTCAAACCAGAATCCAAAACATGGAGCCAGTTCATAATGTTTAGCTATTTAAAATAGCGGATTCAGGCTTGTATTCACCTGTCAAAAGTGGGCTGGAGCGTTTAAATCATCAGCCGTATGCAGAAGAAGATAATGTGCAAGTTCAGAGACTGCCGACCAAATAATTTCAGCGGATTAGCTTCCCGACTGTCATCTCTGCCGTGCCTCAGCCAGGCATTCAGAGGTATGCCGACTCCCCGGACAAACAATAACCTCAGACGTTTCAAAGAGTTAGCCGTTAGCACTCCTTTCCCTCCTAAAACTGTAACCAAATTTCCACCCAGCAGACTGCATCACAGTGATGTAGTACTCGAAATCGGTCTTGGTCTCGTCTCGGGACTCGGATGAAGAGGACTCAGGATTTAATTTAAAGACCGGTCAAGATCCCAACTGCAGGGATAACACTTTTTTTTATTTTTTATTTCCCCCTTTATTTTTACAGGCAAGTCATTAAGAACAGGTTCTTATTTACAGTGGTGGGCTGACAAGTGGCGTAGCCACTTAGGGACAGGGAAGGTGGGCTAGAAAATAAATACATTAGAAATCGTACAGTTTAGAAATTACATAAAATACAATTTGAAATACTACACAAAAACAAACACTTATAACCAGATAAGTGTACAGGAACATGGGTGAGTAAGAGAGGGAGAAACCGTTCAAATATTTAGCTGGAAAAAGTATTATGTAGAGAAGCAACTGCATATGTCCGTGAACGAGGATGTTATGATGGTTTTGAAGGACGAAATGGAAATGAGTTTGTCCAGTTTGAGAATCTTTTGCAGAGCACTCCAGTCGCGAGCGGCAGCAGATTGAAAAGATGCGAGACCAGAGGCAGAGTTGGTTTTAGGAATGCTTAATTGAAGATGAAGTGAGGACCGGGTGTTGTATGTGACATGGATGTGAAGGGAGGGCCAGTTGACAGATGAATGTAGGGTGCAGTGGTGTGTATTGAAGGGGGCATTCGTGGCAAACCTGATAGCGGAATGGTAAAGAGTGTCGAGTTTAAACACTAAATTGCCTGTGTATCATCTTGATTCATTTCTAGTTTGAAATGTGTTACTGTTAACCCCCCCCGAACGAAGAACGCCGAGCTATGTTACTGGTTACTGGTTACACGGCGTTCGTCTTTCGACTGGTCGTGACTGCTTTCCCAAGATGGCGCCCGCCTGTATACGTGAACGGTACTGTCTTTCTAAACTATCTTTTTAATAAACTGTCTGTACACTTCCAAAGTTCTCAATGCTTCAGTTTACATGTAGGCACCCTCATTATGCTACCGTGGAAGTGTGGTGCTATTTTGAGCCTTGTTAGTGGTATAAAATAGTGATTTCTTTTTACTTTACCCGTGCCCCTGACGACTAGCGTTATTAGCTAATTAGCGGTTTGCACTAAAACTGGTCACATTCGATTAGCACGAAAACACATCCCAGAGAACGGTTGACTTGTTTGGTCTGGTCTTGGTCTTGTCTCGGCCTCAATACACTCTGGTCTTGGTGATGACTTGGTTTCGGTTTAGGGGTCACTGCTGCATCGAAAAACAAATAAAAAACACAAATATGCATCTGCTGACTGCTGATGGAATTAATTGTATTTCATTTGCACAGTCACTACAATTAAAACTCTCATTGTTAAGAGCTGCAGAGATAGGATGGAGCAGTAAACAAAGCACTTAGTTTACTTACTGCAGCAGGGGAAAACAGCCCCCCTCCCCTCATCTCCCCCATGTGCAGGACAAAAGCAATATCCCCCTGGGAATATTTGTACAAACACAGACAACAACACCAGCTCCATCATCCCTTCTCAATAGTGGGTACCAAGGCAGCAGCTAGTGTTGTGATATCAAAGTCACACGTGTAAAAGTGTGAGTGTGTGCAGGCAATAAGCCGGATTGCTCCCTCAAGCAAAATCTCAGCTGACCTGCAGCTGACATCCTGCCACGCTCTCCCTGTATCCTGAGCTATCTGTGAGACATGTACTGTAAGCAAGATTAAGATAAGAATCACTCCATCGTGGCTTTTTGTTTACAATATATTGCTGCCCAATAGTTGCTCGGGTATTCACTCCATTTGCCGCTAGCAGTCCATCGAGCACTAGTCTCTCATTGGCAGCTCTATCTCCACAGCGCTGTGGAGTAAGGTCTGGCACCACAGATGCATTCTGGGAAAGGAGAAAACACTCTGGTTTGTTTGCATTTCTTTAAAACAAACCCAATGGTCTTGGGCAGCACTAAACTCCAGACTCAGTGACGGTTGCTCTGCTAAATAGTCTCAGGAAGGAACTTGTTTTGGTGGAACATTTGCATCCAGCAAAAGAAAACGCCACATACAATATTAAATGAAGTTAACTGTTGACACAATAGTAACGTGAGCTATTTAAATTAGCTGGATACATTGTTAAACCTCATCATATCGCCTTGTGTACTTCGTCCATAGCAATCCCACCAATCGCTCCCAAATGTCCCAATAAGAGAGGAAACGCTGTAAACATATTCTTTGTAAATCTTTACAATCATTCCCCCGAAAGAATGATCAAAGTTTTCTACAAAAGTTGCCATTTTCAGCGTGTAGCTTGTTTAGCTCAACGTTTGTTGTAGTTTACCAAAGCGAAGGGATTTTGAGAACGGCAAGGAGCGGAAGGTGAGGAACATCCGGCGCAATGTCAGGCAATTATCCCGGAAATGTAATCCAGACTAGTGGAGCACTGCTACATCTACTATTTGAGGAGGAGGGGATCATTCATATGAATTTAGCGGATGTAACTAATGCTGTCAGATGATATGGAAATAAATGCTACCTCTGCTTTGACCAACATGTACATTTTACGCTTCTCCACTTATCTCTTCTGGAACCAACATTTATGGCGGTGGGTGAATACAAATGGCAGTGGCACTCAAAATGGCTCCTTTTAAATGGAAGGAAGAAGAAAAAGAGTCCTGCAATGTGAATGGAAGCATGTGACAAGGAGACACCTAAGCGTCCACACCTACACACAATTAATATTTCGGCAGCTTTCACATTGCCGACATTCACATGCCAATCAGCAACCACCAGGCAATTAGACAGGAGGCAGAGCAACCAAGCTAAAGCTAATTTGATGGGAGAGGAAGGAGGGAGAGCCTGGAATGGAGATGGATGGAGGGAGAGTAGGGGGTGGCGTGGAGCTGGAGACAGAGGAGGGAGGGGGTTGTGTAGGAGATACAATGCACAGAGATAGCAAGAGAAAGAGATGGATAGTAGGAGAAAGGGAAATTGCCAGAGACAGTGGACTGGATATATGTCGAGCCGAGACAATATAGACTCCTGGCAGATGTTTAAAGAGCTTACTAACGGAAGACTGGTGCCTCCATAACAATGAGACTTACAAGTATTGTCAAATGCATCTGATTAAACCAATGATGCTATATTTGCTCTCACAGCCATGAAAATAATTCAGTCATTTGCTTTTCTTTCCCTCCCCCGTCCTTTCTTTGTCTTCACTCCTAGTTAATTACTATCTAATACAAAACAGAAAGGCCATGGACAATTCCCAAAAGCATAACAGTGGAGCAAAGGGAGAGCTCCTGCCAGCTATTTCTTCTGACAATATATTTTCTTTTAAATATGACAAATGTATTTCAAATTTGAGAGGACTATTTTTCAATCAGTTTTCTGTGATGAGCAATTTTGTTTTTTGGGCATTGCAAAAGTAGTGATGCCTTTAAAGAAAAAAATGTATCATCCTTTTAAAATGTGAATAAATATAGGCCTCTTTCATTGTCCAAATCCTTTTATGTGACTTAGTGCTGCATGATCACAGAGAATAATTGTGGCAGTAAATTAAGCTGTTGTTCCTTGAGCAACAGAAACGCCAACAGAGCAATTATGCATGAGTTACAGATAGAAAATGGCCAAAAGAAAGAGGCATCCCCGGTGCGTTCAGAGCAAAAGCCACACTTATTATAACCAATCTCTTCATCTATACTCCAATAAACATCACTTTGGCCTTTAGTCAGACTGCTCCAATGGAAATAATTCACACGGAAGCTTTTTTAGATAGTGAAATCCAATCAAATTAACTTATTAACCTGTCTAATATTTGCAAATTGTATTATGATGGTGTCAGGTAATATGTCTTTTGCTACCTTCTAAGCCTGTTCAGAAGTAGCTACAAATAATTATTGGCCAATATTTAATTTAGTAGACAATCTATTTATGTATCTTATCCTAATCAGCTTAACATACCAGAGGGGTTTACTGCATAACATGATTCATTTAGGCTTGTTACACTGAGAATTGTGAACATGAATACAAAAATTCAAGTTTCAATACAGGTTTAATTGTTTTACTGTATGCAGTACAACACAGCCATCTGTCATCCCGGTGGGCTGAAACAAACTATTTCAAACTAAGCATTCTTTGTATGCTTATATTTGCATATTTAGTACTACATGTTTTCTTCTTTTAGTTTCTTCTATTGCAGTAAACAGATCACTGAAACATTCCAAAAACCATTACTCTCGATAATGAGCAGAACGGGCTGTCATCAGTTTTCTTTTTCTCCAGAAATATTTCTTTGGCAAAAAAATAGTTCAAATGAAAACAACTCACTGCAAAGTCTTATGAGTAGTTTCTGGAATGACTTACCTTTAAACTGTTAGCAACGCTAGCGTCATGGCTCTGGATGGTCGGTCGCCGCACGACTGCGGTCCAGACTGAAATATCTCAACAACTATTCCAACTTTCCCCCTAACACCATCATCAGGTCAAAATGTCAGTTTGTCCACTATAAAACTAAACTAATGAGATTCCCATCAGCCTCAGCTGCTCTTTGTGCTATTTAGCAAATGTTAGCATGCTAACTAAGATGGTGAAAAACATTATACATGCATCAGCATCAGCATGGTAGCATTTGAGCATGATGATTTTAGCATTTAGCTCAAAGCCAAATTGGATTTAGCTAAATTGGATTTATACTTCTGCATTAAGGGGTTACGCACAAGGTGCGATTTGTGAAAAAAGCAGAGATATGTAAACCAGAAAGGGTTTGTTTGCTTGTTTGGTTCGGTTCGGTTTGGTTTGACATCTGGAAAAATCCAAGCGTACCAAAATAGAACGTCCACTGCTCTTATTGGTCGGATTTGTGGGCGGGAGCAAAAAAGTAAATACAGGAAGAAGGTCCTGTGTTCTGGGCTAGTGCATATTTCTTCCATCTCCGTGGTCAAACCAGCTCATTTCATTAAAATGATCAGACATTGTTTCGCGAGAGACGTTACTACGTCTGCTCTGGTCACCGAGACTTCGCTCTGCTCTGCCGGCGTCTGTCTCCAATTTTAGCGGCAGCTGGTTTGACGGACGCCAAGCTTGACCGCAGTCTATTTCTGTGATAGGAACGCTGCACGCTGCTACAGTTTGCTGCTCTGCTGCATCACAGATTGCTAAACACACCTGACTACAGGAGACACTAGCTCAGACTTGGGGAGTACATATAGTTGGTGCGGTTCGAGTACGGATTACGTTCTCACCACAAACGAACCGCTCCAGAATTTGATTGAAAGCGTTCTGAGACCACCTCTTCAAGCAGATCTCGGTACGCTTGTTTGGTCCGCTTTTGGTGCGCACCAGAGTTGGATTGCCGCGTTCTCACCTGCCCAAATGAACCACACCAGCGGGACAAACGAACTAGAGTTCGATTCAACCGAACTAAACGAGGCAAGTGTGAAAGTGCCCTAACATGCAATTCCTCAGAAATGTAACTACAGTTTGATAGTTTGATGTTATGGAGATACCACAAAGGGGCTGCAAGAACTGTGATTGGCTGCTTGTGTTTGCTCCCACAAGTGTGGGATTGTTCAGAGTCATAGCAGCATCAACAAGTAATAACAAACATCTTGCACAGCCATCTTCACTGCAAACCTTGTGCGCATTGCAGCCCCACAAATGAAACGATGTACCCACAGTGACTACACAGCAGTAGCCTCATATTCGCTAATAAAGCAAGATGGACTTTCTCCCATTCAGTCATATAACAAAGTGGATGAGACAATGTAGACACAGTTACTGGGGGAATTAAAGCTTGATATAGGTCGGTCATGTATGATACGTCTGTCTAATGTTGCTGTCACTACAAATCAAAACCTTTGTTGTAGGTACATATGTGTGGCGGGACTCCTGTTAACCCATTACGTTGAGTATAAATCCAGTTTAACAGACAGACAACATCCCCCTGATTTATTCAATCATTCCTCTAAAGGCTCGATATCACTAGAGGTAAGCGACAAAATATGTTTAAATTTTTTGGGCAAATTGCATGACCAACTCTTTAAGATGAAGTCATGGCTGAGGGCCCGATGATAATAAGACGTGATGGGGGGAGGGGTGCTACCCACTTGATCTGCTGCAGCTCTTTAGGTGCAGCACTGGGTTCAGCAGTGGGAAGCTATTTGGACAGGGCTTAAGTGGAAGACTTTCATGCATTTCTCAAGTTAAATTAACTCCTCTCTACTCTCATGACATGCTCTGTTTCCTACACAACAAGCAATGACCTTCATTATCTTGAAAGCTGTAATTAGGCAACTTAAAAGCACCATTAATCTACTCTAAGTTGCCCCAGTCAGATGCTTGTACTGATTGGTAACTCATTGGCTCCCCTCTTGAAGAACAGGAATATAGAGTGGCACATATTTGGGTGTATTTTTAGTTGACACAACTTATTTTTTCCCACTATCACAGAGTTCTTTCCCACAAAATATGCTTCAGTTTGGCTGCGTGCTAAGCAGGATTTGCAACAGAGCCAGGGTTAATATTTAAAATAGACTGTGCCCTGGTACTCTTTGCACAGTTAGTGCAGAGGGTTTTATTTGGCGAGATATTCACTTGTTTGTAGTAGCTTTGTATAAAGATCAGCAGCCATGCTTGGGTGCTGAGGGGGCAGTGCTGTGACCTCTGGACCTTTTAGGTACCGCAGTATGGGGTTACTTTTGTGTTTTTATAATGCAATCAAACAGAATAGATTAAGAGAAAAACTTTCCACACTGAAATAAATAAATAAATAAATTTGAAAGCAAAACTATGAACATCATCACGTTTTATTACAAGTACAATATATTTGTGGTTAAAAATGTATTATTGTGATTAGAAATGTTACGTCTGTAATAGTTTTGTTTGTCAATCCAAAAGTTTGGTTTGCAAATTCAAAAGTTTTAACCCGGGCGGAGCATATCTACTTCCAGTTGCAGCAAGACAGGTTGATCGACTCGCTAAAGGAAGAAGTGCCTGGTCGAGAAGTGTAGAGTGGATAACCAATGACCCATGCAGATTATAAATGAGCTGTGTGCTAAATGAAAGATTTTTGTAAACACAAGGCAGGTTGGGAAAGTGTTCAGATACCCATATATAAATCGTTATGAAGTTCCATAAAGGCATAGAAAGGTGCAGGATGAGGGATGCTGAGCACCTCTTTGAGAACCATGGGAAAAAGCCATGCAAGATGATGATGTTTTTTGTAACCTAATCACCAGAAACCATGACTTATCTTTTGCAAACGCATGTGTTCTAAGCCAGGCAGCGAGTAGGGATATGCTAGCAAACCGGCGGCTTACAGGCGGTACTGAGCTGTGGATGTGTGATTTCAGCAGGCTGAGGTTTGCCCTCGTCTCTGCCCCTCCTTGTCAGAGCCCAATCCATGATCCAAATACAAACAAATTTGCATTTTCTCATGCAAAAGGTTATGAATAAGCTTTTGATACATGAGCTGGCAGTACTTGAGAGCTGGCATGACACAAATACATCTAATTATATATTTTAGTGTAGCTTGGGGATGTAAAGTGGCTTATGTTTGAATTACCTGTGCACACTGGAGTGAAACTGACCTTTACTTCCAACTGCGACAGAACAAGAATGTTTTGCAAAGCTTTTCTGCTTGCATATCAAATCTATATATGTGGCCTCATGCAGGTTACCAATTGTAAAACTCCACAAGATCACAGCTTTAAAGAGTGAACTTAAACCCCACATTTTCCGTCAAGAAATGGAGGGACACAGGCAATGTCACAAAAGGCAACAGCCCCAACATAAAACAGGGATAATACACGGCCAGGCAAATTCACAAAAGGATTGTGGGGAATGCTAAATCTGCACACACAAGACCAAGAGAAATGGTGTAATTCTCCAAAAATCCTCCAAAAAAGGGTGAAATGCACACCGAAATCACACCAAGCAGCGAAAAAGTGCCGTTTACCACAATAATTGTGTTCATGTGTTCTTCAGACGGGAAGAGATAACATAGGTCAACATGTCAAAGGAGTCACAGGACTCTGGCCGGAATTCACAGCCAAAAGTTAAACTTTACACAAGTTTGGCCGCACTTCACCGCACAATCAAACAGCTGCAGCTTGCTGAGCTTGGAGTGGCTGCCACAGCTTTCCATAGCCATTGCATGGCAGCTCACCGCACTTTGTGAATTGGATCATAGTAGCTGCAGATCAGTGATAGGCTCTCTGAATGGTATTTAGGGGGAAAATACTTTATATGAGTCTGTAAATTGTGATAACCTTCCATAAGGGATTCCAATGAAAGTGCTTCCAACAGTACTGCTGCATACATGTTGTACATATATACATACATACAGCCTCAGGGCTGCATAGTGTAGTCAGGGAGAACTGCGTCTTCCCAATGCAGCACTAGTAAGTAAGTACAGTTTATTTATAAAGCACTTATCACAGACAGAGTCACAAAGTGCTTCGCAGGCCAAATAAATAATAAAAAATATAAAAAAATTGATAATCATGAACTTAAGGCCAAATGAAGCTTCATCAAGTTTCGTGAACTATTTTCTTTTTTTTTTTTTAGCCCACGAGATGGCGCTCTCTGTTTAACAAAGGGTATAAAGCACACTTAACTTAATTCCTTAAAGGTGCCCTGCCACACAAAACCGTTTTTTTTTAAATATGTTAGGTCCATATGTGTTTGTGTTATGTTGTGAATGTGTAAATGAACTGCTACCTCCTCTGTCAGCTCTAGCCACTGAAAAGAAATAAGCAGAGAAATCAGGCCAATCACAAAAGCTGGTCAGTCTGACATCATGTTGCCTGAGCTCATTACTATTCATTAGCTTGCCCAGTTGGGCTGGGTAAAGGATGCTGGTAGCCATGCTGTCATTGGCTAGCTGTTAGCCAATCAGATTCAAACAGCTTAGCTTGTTGAATATTAATGAGATCTGGCACAAATCGAGCTGCATCTTCCTGCACACTTTCTATACTAAACTAGAATGGCTTGAAACAAGGTAACCATGGTATTCTTTCCACAAAAAACTGTTACAGAGTCCATGGTAGAACTTCAGACATCACCACAAAGTAATGAAATATGTCATGGCAGGGCACCTTTAAACCTTTTTTAATTATTATTTTAAACCAAGATTACCATCTACTGGGATCAGAAAATAAATAAAATGGTGCAGAAAGCTTGATGAAGCCTTATTTGACCATCACTCTTTAGCACCAGTTTAATAGCCATATAACAAAACACTAAAAGCATTCCTTCCAGCTCCAAAGCATTATAAAGACTTGAAACATGTTTTTCATGATCTACAATGTGCATTCCACCTATACTTGAAAGAAACACATTCACTTAGTAGAGGTGTAACCTTGCGTTCTGTGATCCTTTGAGCTGTTTGATATTAGTGATAAATCATCCGGTTCATTGCGTCGGCAGTTCCTCCTATTGTGGAAGGTTCAGAGCTGTGCAAATGTCTTTCAGACAAGACAAACACATACACAAGATACACATTCACACATATACCTCAGTTGATGGTGCAAGAAAGAGTACTTACAGTACTCAGTATTACAGTATAGTATTTTATCCTCTTTTAGTCATTTAGGATAATTCTGATTCATTATACCTTGGATCTTATCCCTTTGGTAATTGGCCTAATTGATCTGATAATGTGATGACATGGCAAAAACAAAGTCGAGGCCAAGAAACACAAGCAGTCCAACAGGTTTTAAACAACCCAGTTTAGACAAACTAGTGTGCTCTCTACCAGTACAAATAAAGAGGTTTAAATAATGCGGCTTTTTTAAATAATGTTAGCTTGTTTACAGTATGTCAAGTTCCTCCAATCAAACAACAAAATATGTTTGTCATTGCCCTCCAGAACTACACCTATCAATGTTTTCTGATCTGCCACAGCTATAGCTAAGGTTTGTATATTTGGTCAGGTTAAGGAAAAGATCATGGTCTTGGTTGTTGTGGAAAACTCAGGAGCAGCATGACTTTGAATACATGAAGAAGGTTCGGGAGACTTTGATGAATTACACAGAAGCATTTAATGAACTCTCGATCGAGGAGAATTAGGATCAAACAGTGCAGTTTAACCACAGTGTGTCATCGTGTAGTGCCATCCCAAATTATAGTCTCTGTCTCTTTAGAAGAGATATATATCTCCTGCTGAAGCTGTCAAGTTTGGGTTATGTAAATATGACGCTCACCCAAATCTTGTTGTTTTGCAAGTTCAGTCTATCTGTCTCTGGGAAATAGGCTAAATTGTGTGTGAAGCCTCTTTTTTTTTTGTTTCCGCCGCCCTTCAAAAGGAGACGGTCCCGGAACACAACATTCCCTTATCTGCCTAGACTCCATCAATCTCTAGAGACACACATACATTCATATTTAAACACTGGACATGTTTGATGTTGGATTATGGCTGAATAGATAATCTCGTCCCTTGACCTTTGACCTAGGAATGACCTGAGTTTTCCCCCTTGTCTCATCTTAGCATCTTCTTTCTGGAAATTCCACCCCAGTTGGATAACCAATGTCAGTAGGAAAAAAAACATTTTTTTTCTGAATGCTTTAACACTAACAGTGATTCTTGAAGCATTATCTCTGAAACCATTAACACTTGTAGCCAGTGCATTTAGCAAGTGTGCCAAACCGGATGCCATCTCTGCTTTACAATTGTTTTACACTTACTCTTTTTTGCATTTTGTTTTGAAATAGTTGGGAAATTTCTGCAAGAATTGGGTGTAAAATATTTTGCTGGTTTGGTGCAAGGATTGTGGTTAGTGTATAGAGTTTTGAAAAAAAGCCTCCAATTTCAAAGACAATGCCTTTGCAGTCAGAAAAAAAACGTTAAGAGAGCTGGATATGGCGCAGCCCCTCAGCCTTGCTACCAATTTGTCTCTATAGTCAACCATAGCACTGTAATGAAAAAATCCTGCATATCCAAAAAAATGCATTTTTTTTGTGGTTTTCCATAGGCCACCATTATGGAAGAGATGTCTGTAAAGCTTTTGGCAGGACAACTCTGCAAACAGGTTAAATTATTACTCTATTTATAATGCATAAAGGTTTTATTAGTCACAAAACTTTCCCAGAGCCAAGAATAGCGATTTTTTAAGTGGGTCACGTCATCCCAATGCAAAGTCTATAAACCAAGGGGCAATGTGCAGGCGGGGTCAGCAGGAGAAACACTAATGAGCACAACATGCACAGCGCTGAAGCAAACCCTAAAGCTAAAAGACTTCTTTGGCTCACGTGCTCAGCAAGCAATTTCCATTCAAGTGACTGGGAGGCATCTTTCAGACCTGTGTCTAGTTCCTATAACACATCCATGGGTCACCCATGTCAATGTCCAATATTTTGTTGACGCATTCAACCAACCTGACCTCCTTCCTCTGCAGACGATGTTGCTCTATAACAACATCATACCATTTCCTCCTACAAATGGGATTTGAATCTGTCTGATACCATATAGGGCTAAACTCAAACTGTACATGTGAGGGTGTCAGTCTGTTGTTATGCTGTGTATGTAGATGTGTGATGGACTACAAACTATGAAAGATTTAAAATGCCTCAATTAAAAGTTAAATAGTCCCGAACAAGCGCGTTTAGATATGACCATAAAGGAAAGCTTTAACGTCAATAACAACGGCAAAAGGCACCTGCCCAAGTCTTTTATGTGATGGGAGTGAGAATGTGTTGACATATTTGAGGCTTGGCCACAGTGGTGGATCGAGCAATGTTTTTGTTATTTAGATTCCATCTCTCACCTTATTTTCCATCTCAAGTGTATCATATCAGTCATGACTAGGGTTGGGTATCGTTTGTTTTTTTTTCGATTCCGGTGCTAAATCGATACTTTTAAAACGGTGCCGGTGCCTAAACGGTGCCTGAACCGGTACTTTTCAATAAAGTAAAAAAAAAAAAGAAGAAGAAAAAAAATAAGGGTAGTAAACAACAGTCAGTGACTTGTTTATAGCTAAGGCCATGGTCAAAATTAAAGATGTAATAATAATGTAATAACAATAACTTATTTCACCAGTATATTGCTGTTGAACCCCAGATGGGAAAAGGGTATTTTACAATTACTATGAATGCACCACGAGGCTACCTGTTTTAAGTGAATGCACCGTCTGTGTTGTTTAATTCCGACAATGGCAGCTGTAAGTGAATGCACCGTCTGTGTTGTTTAATTCCGACAATGGCAGCTGTAAGTGAACGCACCGTTTGTGTTGTTTAATTCCGACAACGGCAGCTGCGAGTGAACGCACCGTCTGTGTTGTTTAATTCCGACGACGGCAGCTGCAAGTGAACGCACCGTCCGACCATATAAACATACTGTATATCTATGAATTGCGACAACGGCAGCTGCTGCTGCGCTGCAGAGCAGACTGTTACATCCCGCTGTTGAAGTCCTCCACAGTGAAATACAGTCACACTTTACACTGTTTAACGTTAGCTGTCAGCATTTTACCGGTGTTTAATCCAGCTGCTAGCTAAAGGTAGGCTAACGTTACGTGCTGTCAGGTGTAGTGTAAAGTCAGGCACCGAAATGAGGCACCGAAACTTTCGTTCTTATTCGGTCTTGTTACTACCGTTTACGTCGGCACCGGTTCCCTATTGGCACCGAGTTTCGGTACCCAACCCTAGTCATGACTGGCTCCAGACCTTGTTACCGCTGGTCTGAAGTACGTGTGAGGTGAACAGCACATTCTATACATCTGGCTTCTGGCAGGTAAAGAGAGCACAGTGGAGAATATAGGGGTATATAATACTGTATGTGAGATGCTCCACTCACACGTCTCACATGGTGGACACCGGCAGCTTCACATCAATTCCATTGGCTTCCTTTCGCGTAGAGCCATTCCCATACCCAAATGATCAAAAGCACCCTTTGATAATCTCGGTTGTGCCTCTATATTTGGTAAAGTATTGACAGATGTCACTGTAACTATCCACTGACATTGGTTTCTGAACATTATTAGTCAGTAATATTTTAGGCAATAATGTTTCATTTTATATTAACCACTACCCATTGCTGATAGATCCAGTTAGTTCACAGGATTTCTTAGAACATCCCGCCCAACAGACAGTAAGTAAGTTAGAAATGGCTTGTGCTAGGGTCAGGGTGTGTGTTTGTGTGTTTGTGAGTGAGTGAGTGTGTGTGTGTGTATGCAGGGTGTGATTTGTGAAAAAAAACATTTTTCATTATTTAAATTAAATCCCCCTTGCAATACCATTGATATCGTGACACTCATCCAGGAATGCCAAAATACTTAAATATGCACTTCAATATTCAATGGAAAACCTGCCTGACCCAGACAGCAGCTAACATGACGACATGTAGATTACTGTCTGTGCAAAAGAGAAGATGAGCTGGGAGAGGATGAGAAGATGAGCTGGGAGAGGATGAAAGGAGGACTAGCTTTGGGAGTTTAAGGTTACAGCCTGAGTGTGTAACAACATGGAAACATCTCTTAAGCCATTTCCACAACCTAAACCTAACCTAAACTAAACTATACTATCTATCTAACAACATTTCTGGTAACGTATGTGATGCTTTTGCAAAAACGTTGTACACAAATATAATTATTATTTCATTCCATTTATTAAAAATAACACCTCTTTATGCAGTCAGTAATATATACAAATTGAATCAATCATCACCAAGGAGTTTCTTTTAAATTGATGTGTAAACAATTTGAACTTTTCGTCAGCTCAATCAGATGTTATAACACAATGTCAACAATGAGATACATGAATCATCTCTTTAGTATTATTACTTTATAATTATTTTTTTACTAATAATCTGCAAATAATCCCACTTGATGAAAAACAATTGGCATTGTGCTGTATTTTACCAGCATATAAAGGGAAACTAGAAAATGCATTTTCTGCAGAAAATGCGTGTGAATGCTGACTAGCTAAATTGCTAAAGCTAAACTGGATTACAGTAATAGCTTAAATCCGTAAGAAGTAGTGAGAATAGTTGGAAAAGTGTGAATGGTTTTAATTAGTATGAATTTCATTGACAAGTTGAACAACACCACTAATGTAAAAGAGTGGGATAATTAGTCTTTTTTGAAAAGCTAAGGCTAATGCTAAACTGGATTGCTGGTTAAAATGTGTAAGAACAAGGTGAAGTTGTAGATGTGGAAAAGTGATACTTGTTTTAATTAATATAAATGTCTTTAAAAAGTTGAATAATTGCCGTATTGTATGAAAGTTGTATGTGTTACAACAGTGGCACAGCAGTGGCAAACGAGCGACATCCGTTTGGCACACATTGCGGCACCACAGAGGCAATTTGTCGGCAGTTGAGAGACCCTGCCTCAATTCGTCGTCAACTAATCAGAAATTTGATTTCCTCGGAAAAACCCA